>NC_090232.1:18482606-18652606 GCF_024489055.1 Chanodichthys erythropterus
CATGTGCATACCCACCTGAACCACAGCATACTCCACAAGAGAGCCAAAACCATACAGCAAACAGGCAATCATCCAGATATCAATGGCTTTCACATAGGAGACCTTAGGAAGTTCAGATGCTAGAGATGTACACTCAGATGAGAGTGACAGAACAGACAGAATACCTAAAGAGAGAGAGAGAGATGGGGGGGAAAAAAAAGACAAATTCCTCATGTAGTTGCATAACTACATAAATCACTTCACTGTGCCCTGATCTTGAGCAGATATCTTGAGTTTCCTTTAATAAAACGCTTGAATTTTAAAACTGACCTGGAAGTGACAGCCATCCCTGGAATGGACAGATGAACAAATGAGAGAAAGGAATGAAGGAGAGGTGGAGCCTATGAGAAGAGGAATATGGAGAGATGAGAGAGGAAAAACGGGTTGGATTTTGGGTAATCATGGGAATGACTGGTGGATGAAGTTCCCAGTGTAAGTGGAAAGATGTCTCTTTCTTCAACATTTTTTTTTTACCCCTTTGTGTGTCCAGATGTTTCAATAACTGTATAAATAATCCTATAAATAAAACTATTTTATTTTTCATAAATTTCAGCATTGGAGTACATAATATTTAAGTAATTTCAAAGCAAGATTAAGGAGGATTATGGATAAATTGGAGAGGATAAAAAAGAAAAAGATTTGAGAAGAAAAAGTGAAAGAAGATTGGGTGACTTGCTGCCTTTTTATTATTTTGCACATTAGACGTTACTAGTTGAAGTGGCTCTAGGATTTCAAGAATTTTATTCTTTTTATTTTATTCTGAATAAATATTGTATATTATTTCACTCATTATAATTTTTTTAGTTATTTATAGAAATTGATATATAGCCTGACGTGGTCATACTCAATTCTAGTTCGAATATGATCCAGAAAAGACCTCAATTGGATAGACCTACAACCAATCAGAGCTACAGAGTAAGTGACGTATGTTGAGCGACGCATAGTTGTCAACAGTACTCTTCTTAGCGACCATCGGGGCCAGCTGATAAATCAAACTTTTGCCGAATCCCGTAGGAAGGATGGCAAAGACATCTTTCCCATCGACAAATGCCTTGATCGCGGTCCTCTGTTCCTCTTTTAAAATTAATGCGCTGTCGATATCTTCTATAACGGACGCGATGGCGGAATCTACACATCTCAGTTCTTCAACAGCCATCATTGTTGTAAACTAATTGACCTTTCGCAAAGACTCGCCCCCCTTAGTTACTGTTGCTTTGTCCGACAAGCCGTGGCGCTGTCACGCCACACAGAGTGGAAAATACATCGCGGAGCAAAGAAGAAACTGACAACACATCGACAGACGAGACAGGGCAGGTTACTTATGATATTAAACAAAGTCCCAGCTTTCAAACTGTGTAGTTATTAAAAAAATTCAAACAATAAAAACTGTTTTGTGGCTCTTTAATGTGTTGTGACCATGATCGTGACAGATTGCTGTAGCGCCTCAGCTCAAGGTGCTCGTTAACCGATCATCTCCTCCTACTAGTCCATTTATAGCATCAAATAAACATGAACGAACATGAGAATGAATGTTGTTTCAAACGCGGAAAGACGTCAATATGCACAATTTTTCTAGTTTAACTCCACCAATGTTAATCTTCTTACACCTGACTGCTTTGTCGGACAAAATAGCGGATGCGGCGTTCTGATTGGTTAGATCGCTTGTCAATCAAACTCCCCAAGCGCTCTTTGATGACGTGCATGATTACGTTTCTGGTGATAATCTGTCAATCATTGCCCTGACAATGTGATTGGTCCGAACAGTTTCTGTTCGGGCATAATTACTCCTCTACGGATCGAATCCAGACCGAACTCCCCGACCTCAAAATGTTGTGGGCGGGGCTAAGTTCGGCTGGCATCCAGGCTAATTGATATATGCTGTGGGGAGAAAAAAAAAGGAAAAAAAAAAGCATTCCCTCTATAAAACCTTCTGTCAGATGTACAGCTCTGGAAAAAATTAAGAGACCACTTATCATTGATTTCTGAACTTGGAGTGGTCTCTTAATTTTTTCCATAGCTGTATATTCAGTTTGTGTTTTAGTTTCCCCTGTCTGCCTGTTTCTCTTTTTAGTTTCATTGGTTACTTATGTTGTGCACCTGTTTTTCTCCCTTTGTATTTAAGCCTTTAGTTCCCATTCAGTCGGTCACGTTCAACATACGTCGGACAGACCAACGAATAGGAATTTCACTAGAGAGCCCAATCTGTGTAACTAAAACGAGCCAATGCATATTGGCATGCAATCATATGCATCAGCTGTTCTGCCACGCAGTGCGGGTATTTAACGAGCAGCAGTGCGTTGCATCTTCAGCTTTTCGCTTTGGAGCCTAACGGTGTTTGTTCCTGTTCCTGACTTGAGGCAAGCAAGTGTCTGCTAGAAGACGGCTCAAGCTTTTTGGTTGAACTTCTTTTTTTTTCGAGTGCGGGCATACAGCACACCAGCAGGGTCGAAGTCCTCTCTTTATTTTCTGTTTATTATTATTGTGTTTCGTTTGCCATTATTGAGCAAATAGCTGTTTTGACAGCATCAGAAGGCTGTTCTCAGGGCTGGTACTGTGCACTTTTGAGCGCTGAAAAGCTGTTTTTATGGCTGGTAAGAGTGAGCGCCTTCAAAGAGAGGAGAGCACACGACAGGCTGCACACAATCCATGTCTATGTCGTGGCGGCTGTTCTCCTGTGTGCTTCAGCACTTTTAAAACAGTAAAGTCCCTAAAAGAGCTTACATAAGTAGAGCTTGCATCTTTTTAAAGATGTCATTCTACTTGTGTGCTTCTGGATGCCGTCGTTTCCTGTCCTCACTGACAGCCATGATCACTGTTTCACATGTTTGGGCATAGCGTGCTGAAACGATGTTTGTGGGTGGTTCATGTTTTTGGATGAGAACATGATCACATTGACACGCCGGATGTGACTCTTCTTTGTCTGGGAAGCTTGAGTCCCCTCTGTTGTTGGCCAGCTGACGCAAACCTCTCGTTCCTCTGCATGTCGTGTGGCGTCGAGCTGTCGGCATCTCAAGATGCGTGGTCTCCTTGCCTATTCTCCATTGTATCGTCCTCTCTGGTACACCAGAAGAGGTCTACTTTGGTGAAATAGCTTGGGTGTCTTGAGGTTGAGGGTTCTCCTTTGGGGAATCAACCCTCTAGGGCCCCTCCCTCTCTAGCGCATTGCAAGCTGTGCAGCTTCTGGATTGGATTGCTGGTCATTCTCATAGGGGAACCTAGCATTTCATTCAGAGCTCCAGCTGAGGGTCAAATGTCGATTGCTGCATTGGAGGGATGTTATTCTCTGGAAATGAGGGTGACGCTACCCACTATAATGGTGTGTGCTTATGCTGACTCAGATTCAGAGTTTACAGCCATGCTTTCCCAGGTCTTTCCGGATGTGCATGGAAAACCTGGCAGTATGGAGCTATATTGGTGCCAAAAATATGAAACGCCAAAAGTAACAAAATCTGCATACAGTTTTTTTCCTCTCTCACTACCCTGAATGGTGGGGGGTGACTGCACAGACCACACCCGACCTGCATGTGAGGCCAAGGCTCTCTTGATGCATGAGGGTAGTTCTGAGCTGGGGTTAAGCTGCGCTTGTTGACTAACCGTGATCAAAATCATGGCGCAGGCCCTCGGCCAGACGATGTCCACTTCAGTGGTCCAGAAGCGCCCCCTGGCTTACCTTGCGGAGGTGCAAGAGGTAGTCCCTGTGTTCCACTTCGCTGCCCCACCGCAGGTAAGCCTACGGTCCCCTTGGTCCCGCTTGTACGGTCTCTGCGAGCCTGGCTAGCGCTCCTCAGTCCGTCTCGCTGGCTCATTCAGACCATCAGGCTCAGCAATGCGATTCAATTGGCCCGGCGTCCCCCCAAGTTCAAGGGTGTCCACTTCACTTCAGTGAAAGCTGTTGATACCCATATCTTGTGTGCAGAGATCACAGTCCTACTGGCGAAGGACGCAATAGAGCCTGTCCCTCCAGCCGATATGAAGTCAGGGTTCTACAGTCCCTACTTCATTGTTGAAAAGCGGTGGTTTACGACCAATCTTGGATTTGCGATTTTTGAATCGGAGCCTCCACAAGCAGAAATGCATTTTCGAGTGCATCCCTCCCCAAGATTGGTTTGTAACAATCGAATGACATGTACTTTCATGTCTCGATTCTTCCTCGACACAGGCCGTTCCTGCGCTTTGCGTTCAAGGGTCGAGCATATCAGTTCAAGGTCCTGCCCTTTGGGCTGGCCCTGTCTCCCCGCGTCTTCACGAAAGTCGTGGAGGGAGCCCTTGTTCCCATGAGAGAACAGGGTGTTCACATCCTTAACTATCTCGACATCTGCCTCTCGGAATCAGTTATGCAAACACAGGGCCAGAAACCTCTCATTGCCAGCTGTTTTACTCCCTGTCCGAGGGAACACTCGGTACAGATACACTGTCACACAGCTGGCCCTGGGGCCTTCGCAAATATGCGTTTCCTCCAGTGAGCCTACTTGCATTAAACCTTGTGCAAAGTCAGGGAGGATGAGGAACAGGTCCTGCTAGCTATGCCCTATTGTCCCAACTGGGCCTAGTTCCTGGAACTCACACTCCTAGCGACAGCCCCTTCCTGGCGCATTCCTCTGAGGAAGGACCTTCTTTCTCAGAGATGGGGCACCCCTTGGCACCTGTGTCCAAACCTCTGGAAACTCCATGTCTGGTCCCTGGATGGGATGCGGAAGTTCTAGATGACTTACCCCCTTGAGGTACTTAAAACCATCACCTCAGCACGTGCACCACCTATGAGACGTGCTTACGCCTTGAAGCAGAACCTGTTCGTTGAGTGGCGCTCTTCTTGCCGAGAAGACCCCGAAGATTTTCGATCAGAGTCATGCTTTCCTTCTTGCAGCAAGGGTTGGAGCGTAGGCTGTCTCCCTCCACCCTCAAAGTTCATGCTGCTGCTGCATTGGCTTCCATCAAGAGGGTAGGGGACCTGCAGGTATTTTTGGTCAACGAATCGTGCCTAGAGCTCGGGCTGGGTGACGGCCACGTGGTACTGAGACCCTGGCCTGGCTACGTGCCCAAGGTTTCTACCACTCCCTTCAAGGACCAGGTAGTGAGCCTGCAAGCGCTGCCCCCTAAGGAGGCAGACCCAGCCCTGGCTTTGCTCTGTCCAGTTTGCGCTTTGTGACTGTACGTAGACAGAACTCAAAGCCTTAGGACGTCAGACCAGCTCTTTGACTGTTACAGAGGCCAGTAGATGGGAAAGGCTGTCTCCAAGCAGAGGATGGCCCACTGGATAGTGGACGCCATTGCCTTGGCTTACCAAGCACAAGGCGTGCCCTGCTCGCTCAAGTTGCATGCTGGTGTTGCATCCTCCTGGGTGCTGGCTCGTGGCTCCTCGCTGACAGATATTTGTATAGCTGCGGGCTAGGTGACACCTAACACGTTCGCTAGCCTTCGTGTCGAGCCGGTCTCCTCCTGTGTTCTCACCTAAGGTCAGAAGCACGGAGAGGCCTCGGCTTAGTGTCGGCTTGATGCGCTTACATGCGCTTATTGCTCCAGAGAGTCCCTACAAGGCAGACCCTGTTGAGTCCTCCAATCACCCTTCGGCAGCCGGACGTGGCAGAGCGTCCGGCGCCAGGCCTTTACTCCGTTCTATCCTTGAGAACCGGGTTTAGGCTGGGTTCCATATTTGTGACCCTACGGGGATCCCATATGTGTAATTCCACAGTTGCTCCTTAACGAAGTCCGTATCTTTCCCTCTGGGAGAACCCACCTCTCATCAGGTTGGAGTCACCCCAGTACTTCCATATGTAATACAGCCCTACGGGGATAGTCTATATGTACTTCTCCACATAACTTCAGGGAAGGATCTGGCTTCCACAGCATTCCTTTCCCAGTGAAAGGGTACGCTTTCCCAGTGTTATCCAATAGTCTCACTGAATGGGTTTTTGGGAATAGCAGTGATCAACACTCTCTGTGTTAACCCTGTTCCATTGTCCTTTAGGCAAGGGGGTGCAGGAGGCTTGCACAGAGCACTGGAAGGGGGCGGCGCCTGTGGCGCTTTGGTAGGATTCCTTTTCGTCAGTCTGTCCGACGTACGTCGAACGTGACCGACTGAATGGGAATGTCTCTGTTACACAGGTAACTCTCATTCCCTGAAGGAGGGAACGGAGACGTACGTCCCATTGCCACTGTCACTGTACCCCGCTGATGCTGCCGCCTAACCTGTTTGGCTCCTCAGCGAAAACATGAAGATGCAACGCACCTGCTGCTCGTTAAATACCTGCGCTGCATGGCAGAGCAGCTGATGCATATGATTGCATGCCAATTTGCATTGGCTCGTTTTAGTTACATTCGAAGTAGATTGGCCTCTCTAGCGAGATTCCTATTCGTTGGTCTGTCCGACTTATGTCTCCATTCCCTCCTTCAGGGAACGAGGGTTACCTATGTAACCGAGACGTTCTCACAGCTGGTTCAGTGTAATCTTATTTTAAAATGGTTGTATATTCCTGTATTCCTTGATTTCTCCTGCGTGTTCCTTTTTGGATTTTGGATTTATTAAAGACTGTATGTTTGAGACTCTTCATCGTTGTGCAATTTATGCAACCATCAGTGACACCACCATCCCCCCTTACCATCCCCATAACAGTGTTGTGTATTATGTAAAACTTCTGCAAATTAAAAATTCTCTATGTATGATAATTAACGAACTATAAGAGTCTATAATGGCAATAGGCCAGCCAGAACTCAATATTGTAACGAGCTGTGCACAAAGTCATGCTAGCTTTTGTCATTTTTTGCCAAATTCAAAATGGCCATGAGAGAACAGTTCAAGCGCATCTTTTGATGTTCTTAAAAAAGAAGAGAACAGAAGGTATGAAATTTCTTTGATTAGTGTTTAATAACATTCCCCTTATATAACATTAGAAACAATAATGAACATAGTTAAAGTGCGTTAAATGAGTCTAACCGTGCCTACACCTGGATGACGTGACAAAAGACAATAGAACCAATTATAATGTGATACTGTCTACACTGGATGTGACGCGACAAATCCCCAGCAGTAAACTGATGTTCCGTTCTATTTCCTACATACTCCAAGTGCTCACTCTACTTCTACTTCATGCAAAACAAATGGATTTGGATCCTTCGCTTTGTTGAGTCCAGTGTAGACAGCCTCAAGCTGAAAGACTGTACCGCTAATAGCTTAACATAAGCATTCAAGCCACCAGCCTCTATCAGCTTGAAAGCGGGAGTTTTGACAGAGGTTCTGGCTGTTTCTATCCAGTTATATAGAATAGAAAGGATGTGCGCTGTGACTCTGAGAGACTGAGAAAAGATTCTGAGAGAGAGTTTTGGAGTGCTGAAAAGTGTGAGCTCAAAAATAATTGTCACTTGGAATTCATTTAGAGAATTATTTTTATTTTTAAAACATGTGTCGATAATGATTAGCCTACAAACACTTCAGTGCCCTCCGAAGGTACCATTTAGGCTAGGTCGTTTGGCACGCAGGGATTGTGTTTGTGTGTGTGAGAGAGAGAGAGAGAGAGAGTCTGAGAGTTTATTCTACTCTTTATCTAGATGAAAGCCAAATCTGTGCAACAAGTTCATGCCTATGAATCATTGTGAAAAAATATTGTGATATAGTGTGTTTAATTAAAGATTGTTTTGACAGTTGCAATTAAATGCAGGTGTTTTGTTTTAATGGCTCCCAGTTTATTTAATAAAGCTTATTTTTTGTTAAATAAAAATGTGAATAAGGGTTATATACATGCACAAACAAATACAGATAAGGTATATGTACCCCACCCCCCATAAAGTTTCTTTTTTTTTTTTCTTTTTTTTTTTTAATTCGACTACTGGCTACCTTTCAAGTGAAAAAATAATACTTTTATTCTGCAAGGATACACTAAATTCATAGTAATAAAAAGATAGTGACAGATTGACAGTAATTAATATTTTAATGCTGTTCTTTTGAACTTTCTATTCATTAAAGATTCCTGGGAAAAGACTGTTTTGTGGTTTTCAGAAATATTAAGCAACACAACTGTTTTCAACATTGATATTGATAAAGTAATGTTTCTTGAGTAGCTCAGCATATTAGAATGATTTTTGAAGGATCATGTTACACTATAAAATTCAGCTTAGCCATCACAGAAATAAATTACATTTTAAAATATATTAAAATAGAAATCAGTTTTAAATTGTAAAAATAGTGTTTTACTGTGAGCATAAGAGACTTCTTTCAAAAACATTTAATTATTAGGAATTGCTATTACCTAAGCCTGCAGAGCTCATCACATTGGTCACATAAAACCCTATGGCTTATAAAATCATTAAATGGGTAATGTAAGAAAGATAGTATCTCTGATATTAGTCATGAAACACAACACTACAACTTGAGCTCCATTTGAAGGCTGACTCACCTAAGGGGACTCGGGCTGCACTGGCATCTGGGTTGATCCAGAAGGACAGCCATGATAGGACGACAATGAGCAGGGTCGGAGCATAAACCCCCATCAAGTAAAAGCCCACCTGCCTCCTCAGAGTGAAGATGACTTCTACACATGTATAATAACCTATACATTTTGAGAGGGGAAACAAGAAAATGCATAAATTTATATAAAGTTCTTGAAAACGTTGTACCATACCTTCATCATTTACTTTGCTACAAAATCCTTTATGCATAGGTTTTATTGTTTTATCCTTGTCCTAGAGTTAGACTTTCAATCTTAAAATATAAAAATTCTCATAAAACCATAACATTAATAATTTAAACAATGAGTGATATAAAAATAAAAAAAATAAAAACATTGTACGTGGTTACCAAGGAGACAGCAGTGTCAGTGAGGAGCTTAAGATGAAATATGAGACATGTAATATGATAAGAAAATTCAAGGCACTGTATGTGTCAAATGTGAACAGAATATTTTTATTGCATGTCATTTACAATCAAGATGTCATTTTGTCAAAATATTTAAAAAGTGTACGAATACTCAATTCTGTCTTTAGGAAGCATAAAAATACTGGCTATGAAATTAGCCTTAGATAAAAGGGCCCTGCCATATAATTCCAAATAATGTTGCCATCACTGTCATTTCCACCACAGAATGTTATAAAACAACAACAACAAACCCCATCATTTTGTGTGAATGTAGTGGAAATTACTTTTTTTGTGTGTGTTCTATACACATCACCAAATTACTGATTCACTAGTGAGCAACACACATTCTTATTTCACTGCTCATGTGTCAGCACTGAGTGTATGTGTGTGTGTGTGCGCGCAACCATTTGCAGATTCCCTGAGGAGTTCATCTGTCTCCTGGGGTCACTGTGAAATCTCTGTTGAACAATTAACATCTGTCAAAAAAAAAAACATTAAATAAACTACAACAAAAACAAAATATAGACAAAATATCACACTAAATTAATCAGAGGAGCACAAGCTCTAATTCCCCACATGAAATGGAGCAGAAATTAACTCATTAATGCCAAGATTTTCCCCCAGAAATGCCATACATCAAATTATTTACATATGAACATACTGTGCATACTGTATGGCCATAAATATTCTTTTGCCTTATGTCCTTAAGTTCTTTAATTTATATAATTATTTTCATATTATTATTATAAGTTATTGTAAGTATATGATGATAAATAATGATGATGAATAATATACAAAAACTTTAGGGATCATTAATATGGAGTTGGTCCGCCCCATTGGAGCTGTAACAGCTTCCACTCTACTGGGAAGGCTTTCCACAAGATTTTGGAGTGTTTCTGTAAGAATTCTTGCCCATTCATCCAGTAGAACATTTGTGAGGTCAGACACTGATGTTGGATGAAAAGGCCTGGCATGCAATTTCCATTCCAGTTAATCCCGAAGGTGTTGATGGGGTTGAAGTCAGGTCTCTGTGTGGGCCACATTTCAAAAGGAAAAAAAAAAAGGGGGTTTTGCAAGGTGCATTACTGAAACTGCCAGGTGCATTTCTCAATACTCTGAAGTTGAAAAATGAATTAACCACCATATGCTATACTATCCAGAATGTTGTCAAAAGCTCTTCCCAATGTTGTTGTATTTTTTCTTTTAACCTTTATAGTCACCTCAAAAAATATTCACAGTGGAAAAATTTTTAGCAACAGTGCCGTGGGCTTAAATGAATTGTTTACAACAGGATCAGAATGCAGATAAAGTTGTAGAATAATATCTGAAAATTAAAGCAGTATTAAAGCAGTATCATCAGTCATACAAAAGAAGAACAGAATAGTACATTTAGAAACACAGGTCTGAACCTCTGACTTGTACATCATGTGGTGATACCATCAAAATATCAAAATATGAAACTATGAAAAATATGATTTTTCTGAAGGAGCACAACAAGCTTTGAGCTCAGTGTGACTGTATTACCGTAAAAAAGAGATCATTAAGACCAGACTGATGTTCTTTTTATTGTCTTGTTTGTGGTGTGTGTTATTGTATGATGATAAATACTGATAATGAATAATATACAGCAACTTTAGTGATCATTGGGCATATTTACATGGCCGCGGGATCTAGGGATGCTGAGGGTGCTGCAACACCTCCTGCGGACAGCTGTTTCACTACACTGGAATTTAAGATGACATGACTTAAAATAAAGTTCTGTTTTCACACAGCTTCTCCTAGGCTCCACCGTGGTTCATCAGTCCTCGGACTCCACCGGGCTCCCTCATCCCTCTGGACCTACTACACCACGGTCTTCCACTCCTCTGGCTACGCTTCGTCCCTCCATCCCTCTGGCTCAGGGTTTCCTTGCTCCTCATTCCCTCTGGCTCCGGCCTGCCAAGCCCCCATCTCCACCTCGGTCCCGCAAGGCTGCAGTTTTGCCTCAGCCCTCCAGGTCTCTGGTGTCACCTCAAGTCTCCATCTTGCTCATTCCACCTGGACATCCATCTCCATCGACACCATCGGTCGTCCCCCTGGTGGCATTGAGGACCTCTCGACCATGGCTCCTCCCTCCCTCGACTCCACCATAAGCCTCCTTCCTGGATGGACTCTGGGTCCCCATCTGGCTCCTCCCTCCATCCTCTCCACTCAGTTTCTCCCTCCAAAACCTCCCTCCTGCGTCCTGCGCTTTGCCAGCCCCTCATCCGCCTCCTGAGCCCCCACCCTCCCTCCTCTGTTGGACTTTTAATTTTTCTATGGCGCAAGGACGTGCCTTGGTGGGGGTTAATGTCACATGTATGTTCCGTTTTGCATGAGTTCTTGTCCCTGTGTTTTGGTTTGACCTAGTTTTCTTTGTTATCAGTTTTCCTGCCACTTGTTTGTTTGTTCCTGATTAGTCCTAACCTGATCGTTGTTCTGTTGATTGCCATTCCTGTGTATTTAAGCCCTCAGTTTCTTCAATCAT
This sequence comes from Chanodichthys erythropterus, assembly GCF_024489055.1. Taxonomy (NCBI): domain Eukaryota; kingdom Metazoa; phylum Chordata; class Actinopteri; order Cypriniformes; family Xenocyprididae; genus Chanodichthys; species Chanodichthys erythropterus. The sequence continues at coordinate 18,493,997 of NC_090232.1, forward strand.
TAGTCTTGCATGATGTTGATATGGTTATTCTAGTGGTTATTCTATTCTGTTCCTGTGTTCATTAAAACTCATTTTGTCTTCATTTCCTCTCGTCTTTTGTAATATATACACAGCAAGTGTGACAGCTGGTTGAGGACCAGCATGTCTCAGAACTCATTTGACACTTATGCATGTTCATGCAGACATTGGTGAAAAACTAAATATAGAGGTCTTGATTTAAGCATTCATCTGCATAAGGGGCCGTCACAGAATGCGTTTTTCCATTCCAATGTGCTAATTTTCCATTATTTTTCAATGTAAACGCACTAGACGGATGTGTTTAACTGTTGCTCTCATGTCTTTTACAGTGTCTTGACACACATGACACAGCATCCTAAAAACATGGTGCTCATGTTAAATAAGTTCAGCTTCTAAAAAACTTCGAGACCTTGCGTTTTTTCCTCATTCCACTGCCCACGACAATGGGCATATATACTATATGGACAAAAGTATTGGGACACCTGACCATTACAACAATAGAAACTGTAAAGACTTCATATTCTAAATACATAGACATTTAAATGGAGTTGACATTTATTACATGTAAGGGGCCTAGCGCAACCCCTGAAAAACAGCCCCAACCATTATCCCTCCTCCACCAAACTTTACAGTTGGCAAAATGCAGTCAGGTATGTAAATTTCTCCTGGTATCTGCCAAACTCAGACTCGCCCATCAGACTGCCAAACAGAGAAGTGTGATTCGTCACTCCACTGAACACATTTCCTCTTTTCCAGAGTCCAGTGGTGGTATGCTTTACACCACTTCATCCAATGCTTGGCATTATACTTGGTGATGTGAGGCTTGCATGCAGCTGCTAGGCCATGGAAACCCATTCCATGAAGCTCCTGCTGCACAGCTTTTGTACAGTAGAGCGTTTGTGACTTTTACCCACCATGCGCCTCGGCACTCAGTGAACCCACTCTGTGACTTTACGTGGTCTTCCGCTTCGAGGCGGAGTTGCTGCTGTTCCTAAATGCTTCCACTTTCTAATAAAACTTACAGTTGTCCAGGGAATATCTAGCAAAGATGAAATTCCATGAACTGACATGTTGCAAAAGGTGGCATCCACAGTACCACGCCTGAATTCACTCATGACCCATTTTTTTCACAAATGTTTGTATATGTTCTGTGCAGAGCATCTCTTTTCTCTGTGTGGAGTTGGAGTTGGACTTGGTCGCTATGACAGCACATCTCTCATCATTGGGCATCATTCTTGACTATTCACTGACCTTAGATGCTTAGTCAACTTTGTAAAGTTGCATTCTTTCAACTTCGCCCATATTGCCAAACTCCATCCCTATGTCAGCCCAAAAGATGCTGAATCATTAGTACATGCATTTATCACATCTCACCTCAATTACTGTAAAGCTCTTTTTTTTGGACTACCAGTGAACTCTATCTCCCTGTTCGCAACATATTCAAAACTCTGCCGAAAGAATGTTAACTTACACTAAATGGTCTGCTCATCACTCCTATTCTATTTAACATCCACCTGTGTCGTCTCGTATTATTTACAAAATTGTTTTTCTTACCTTTAAGTCACTCAATGGTCTTGCTCCTTCCTATCTCGGACTTACTTTCTCCTTATTTTCCCTCTCAAATTCTCTGATCTTCTGGCAGTGAATTTCTTTGTGTACCGAGATTTCGTCTATCATCTATGGGTGGCAGGTCTTTCTCTGTTATAGCTCCTAAGCTATGGAACTCTTTGCACCTGGCCCTTAGGACATTAACCACACTGCATGAATTTAATTCTAAACTCAAAACCTATTTGTTTAACCAAAATTACCGGTCATAGTGTGTGTCTTCTTAAACTTTTTCCAAAACTCTGTATACCAGTCATAATGCTTCCTTGAGTACCATTAGTCATATGCACCTGACTCATGCTTTAACTGTCCACCTTTTCTATGCGGTCTGTAATATAATGTTACGGTTTCTGTTAGTTTTTTGACTGTTTGCATTAGCATTGCGATATGCAATTGCAAACGCTCATGTTTTGGACTGGGCAAATGTCTACTGTCCATTTTTTCTTCCTTTCTTTTCTTAACACCATGCCAGCTTCTATGGCTATATTCATGGCGAGAGAGGTTTAGAACTAAAACTAAATTTGGATTTACTTAGCTAAAAACCTCTTCAAAAGAATCAACAGAATAAAACAATTTTCTTAAAAGGGTAGAAGTGTTACAGTCCAGTAAAATATGTTCAATGGACAATGGATTCAGGCAAGATGGACACTTTGGATAATTTTCTCCTGAAAGTAAAAATGTATGTGTTAGTCTTGAGTGTCTTATCCGGCATTTTGTATAAACAACTTGATCCCAGTGATTATTAAAAGGGAATATATTTTTTGTTCCAACATCCGGATTTAATTCATGTAGTTTGTTGTTTAAGCTCTGATCTACTGTCCATTTAAGTCCATTATGTGTGAAATGATTATTTGTTCCTTACTGTAAAGGCTGTAAATTTAAACATGTCAAGAGTTCGGCCTGGTATACTCTCACATTGTCCTGAGACCCTGGCCCGGGTACGTGTCCAAAATTCCCAATACTCCCTTCAGGGTCCAAGAGGTGAAAGTGCAAGTGCTTTCTCATGATGATGGAGACCCAGCCCTGTCTCTGCTGTTCCCAGTGTGTGCTTTGCACATATACCTGGACCACATGCAGAGCTTCAGAAGATCGGATCAGCTTTTTGTCTGCTTCAGAGGTCAGCAGAAGAGGAAGGCTGTCTCCAAACAAAGGATGCCCCACTGCATAGTGGATGCAATTTGTCTGGCTTACCAAGCCCAAGACGTACTTTGTTCCCTTAGAGCTCACTCTACCAGATGCATTGCAGCCTCTTCAGTCCTGGCAAATGGTGTCATTGACAGACATCTGTAGAGCTGCGGGTTGGGCTATACCCAATTACTTTGCGAGGTTTTGTTTCTTCCTGAGTTTTGAGTCCCTAACAAGAACATTACTTGTGGCATGCCCCTTTCAGGTGAACATTTGTAATCTGGCTAGTGCTCCATATGTAGTGGTTCCATAACGGTGACCCCATAAGATGTATTCTTCTACTGTTGAATCTCCCTATCCGTGAACCCTTTCTTCCCCTGGATGGAGCTAGCTCTGCCACCAGTCCAGGATGCCGGTAGTCTCCCCCTCATCAGGCGGAGCCCTCCACAGGGACCCTTTGTAGTACTCCCCATCTGGTGAGTCCTTAGGATGTATTTTCCACATTCTAACCTCCCCCTTTGTAGAATGTGGTCTCCGCGGTATTGCTTTCTCGGGAGAGAAAAGAGAACAATTCCCCAATGTAAATGAGCGGATGCACGGCACTCATTTATATATGATGGGGGAGTGGCATGCAAATTCCACTCACCAATTTTAATTGGCCTTTTCTAAAGTATCAGAGGTTTTTAGGGCTCCCAAGTGCGACCCCTAGTGTCATCACATCAACACCATGTCTTGTTCCCTCTATCAGGGAAAGGAGGTTACAACAGTAACCCAGACATTTTTTTTTTTTTTAACATTTATAGTCACTTCAAAAAATATTAACTGTGGAAGAAACTTTAGCACTAGTGCAGTGGATTCAAATGGATTATGTTTACAACAGGATCAGAATGCAGATAAAGTTGTAAGACAATTTATGGCAGATCACTCAGATATGTTAGCATTACTAAAATCATTTATAACCTATATGTAATAGATAACACAGACATTCCTGATTACTTCTTAGAAGCTTTAGAGTGTTCATTTTAAAGCAGTATCATCAGTCATACAAATGAAAAACAGAACAGTGCATTTAGAAAAGCAGGGCTGAACCTCTGACTTGTACATTGATACCATTGTCACTGTGAAAATATCAAAATATGAAACTATGAAAAATATGATTTTTTTTCTGAAGTAGCACAAGTTTTGAACTCAGTGTGACTGTATTACCATGAAATAGTTAAAGAGATCATTAAGACCAGACTGATGTTCTTTTTATTGCCTTGTTGCGTGACTGTGTTTGATAATTTATATGAAAGTGTGTGAAGGTACTGCTGTCTATGTGTGTCTTCTTAGCGAGTTACGCTCATGCTGTTCTCTTATATAAGAAGTGAATAGTGTATTATGTAATAGAGTCCCACAGGAGAAATACACTCCAATACTTCTAAAGCTATACTTTATTTTAAAGGTAACAAATGTGAGTATGTTTTTTTACGAAGGGGGGAAAATGTACAGTCAGCAGGTTATTATTCCAAAATAAGTTTTTTTAATCACCCTGAAAGGATTTGTTTTGCAATAATGACCCTTTGACTATACACTATACCCCTTTTTACATGAACAAATAAATAAATGTATATTAAATTTTTATTTGAGTTTAAATTAAATTATTATCTGAGAACAAAGACATTGTGGGGTGCTGTTAGAGACATTAAACTAGTACATCTGGTTGTAGAAACAACTACATAGTTTAGCAGCCAATATAGAAAAATATTTGACTAATCAGAATCCAGTATTCCAGACAGTCATGTAAAAAAAGTTTAATATTCGCCTGCACACACACACACACACACACACAGCACATATATATATATATATATATATATTAGGGCTGTGAAAAAGACTTAAAACGCCAAGTACCTTTTACTTCAAATCCAGTATAATGAGTTAAAAGGAACACTTCAGGTTTGGTATTGATACCTTACTGATAGAGTGGTGGGGGAACGAACAGTAAGATAAATAAGGTTGAGAAACCCTGAACTGCCAAAGCAAGATATTCGTACAAGACTGTCACACACAAATATAACTAGTCACATTACATGGCAAACATGCTGTGCACAATCTATAGCAACATTAACAGTATCATTATCACTAACATCTCTGCCAGTCTGCCTCAGGCTCAGAGTGCAGCAGAATCTAAGATAGCTATATCTATGATTTGTGAATAAAGCAAAAGATTGGCTATGTTCAGAATCAAATACTAGTATAACGTTTGCTATATACTGCACAGTACAGTATATTCCAGAGAGAGTATGTGAGACAGTGTGCAATATGCAATACTAACATTTCAAGCACTGGCAACACCTATACAGTTCAGCTCAAAAGTTTATATACCCCTTGCAGAATCTGCAGAAATGTTAATTGTTTTAACTAAATAAGATTTTTTTTTTTATTTAGTACTGTCCTATTAAAGCGTTCACCGCGCTCTCCCAGCTAATCAGGTGCCAGGACCTATATTTCAAATTAAGAATACCAAAGAGGTCTGCACTCTAAAAAAAACTTTAATTGAGCTACACAGGAGATAAGGAGATAAGAGATCTAAAATTCTAAGCAATCCCTTTAGTTCAATAGGATACCCATACACTTGGTTTAAATCAGCAGTTTGATAAAGTTAAAAATTCTAAAAGAAGTCAATTATTAAATACCGACCCAAAAAAAAAAAAAAAAAAAAAAAAAAGGGTTTTCAGTAAATCATATTCTTACTTACACTGAACAAAGTTACCAGATAAAATATATATTGTTAACAAATATTGGTTCATTTTGGCTTCAGATCCGTCATTACAAGATGTTTTTAAACATCCTCCAATGTTCACTTACAGTACAAGAGATCTCAAAACTTGTCAAACAAAGATGTCATATTTGATGATAAAAAAGCATACATACAAGGGTGTTTCCCATGCCGTAATTGTACATCATGTTCTTCTATTCTGAAATGCAAAAGTTTTACGTGCTCTTCCACACAAAGAGTTTTCCATATAAAATCATGTGACATGTTCAAGTAAGAATGTGATTTACCTGCTCCAGTGTCCATGTCCATTAGGGTATGTCAGAAAAACATCAAGATCTTTGAGCATTTGAGTCAGTGAACATAAATCAGCTATTCGCAGACACGATGTAACCTCTCTGATTGCAAGACATTTAATTGAATTTAATCACCATATTTAATCACCTCACTTGTGTAGGTATTGAGTAAAGAATTCCCATCGTGGTGGCGACATTGATAATAAACTCTTGAGAAGAGAAGCTTTTTGGATGTTCAATTTAAAAACCATGTCTCCTGTAGGTTTAAATGAAGATTATGATCTTTCTTGTTTTTTATAAAAAAAAATTTTTTTTTTCTTTTCTCGGGTACAATGTTTATGAACGGCTATGTTGCCTGATGTGTTATTGTTCCCATTTACTTTATTATTTCTTGATGGAGCTATTCTGGTGTTTATTTGTTTTTTGAAGGAGCTATTCTGGTGTCTTAGGAATCATTGTTGTGTTTATTGTCAGATGTGTTTTTCTGTCAGATGTGTGATTACTCTTGGCATTATTTAATTGTAAACTGTTATGGACTTGAACTGAAGCCTGTGGACTGATTGTCTGATTGCTTTAATCATGATTGTGAGCACCTGTGGATTTATAGTGCATTTTCCATATTACTATTGAGAGTGAATGAAATTGTTACTATGACGAAGGCAAAGAGACGAAACGTTTGTCATCTTATCTCCTGTGTATCTCAATTAAAGTTTTTTAGAGTGCAGACCTCTTTGGTATTCTTTATTTAGTACTGTGCTGAAAAAGCTATTTCACATTACAGATGTTTACATAAAGTCCACAAAACAAAACAATAGCTTAATTTATAAAAAATGACCCTGTTCAAAAGTTTACATACCCTTGATTCTTTATACTGTGATCCTTATACTGTGTGTCATTACCTGGATGATTCATGAATGTTTTTTGTTTTTGTGATGGATGTTTATGAGTCCTGAGCAGTTCAACTAAACTTTGTTCTTCAGAAAAAACCTCCATGTCCTGTAAATTCCTTGATTGTCATGAGCACCAGTTGGAGTGCCCTAAATTGCCACTAGAGGGCATTCCAACCTGGACTGTTCCTCACCACACTCTTGGACTGCATTTCCCATAACCCACTTCCCGGACTCATTATCCCGTTCATTGCACCCAGCTGTTTTGTGTTTGATCATTAGTTCTGTCTATTTATACCTGGTTTGTTTCTGCGGTTTTGTTTATTGTCACTGGCTTTTGTTTCTGTTTTCTTTGCTTTATGTGGACTGCTCTGTGTACTTTGACCCTCGCCTGCCTGGATTATGTTTGTGGACTTCCCAATTAAAGCTGCATTTGGATCTAACCTTCTTGTCTCTGTGCCATTACGTGACATTGATTTTCCAGCATCTTCTGCATATCTGAACCCTTTCCAACAATGACTGTATGAATTTGAGATCCATCTTTTCACACTGAGGACAACTGAGGGACTCAAACACAGCTATTAAAAAAGCTACAAACATTCACTGATGCTCCAGAAGGAAACACGATGCATTAAGAGTCAGGGGATGAAAAACTTGCATATGTTCAAAAGTTTTCTTATTTTGTTTAAAGATCATATTATTTTATTTAGTACTGCCCTTCGGAAGCAGCAAAAGATACTTACATGTTTCCCAGAAGACAAATAAAGCACAATTTATCCTGTTCAACCGCTTAATGCATCGTGTTTCCTTCTGGAGCATCAGTGAATGTCTGCAGCTTTTTTAATAGTTGTTTGAGTCCCTCAGTTGTCCTCAGTGTGAAAAGATGGATCTCACGTCATACAGTCACTGCTGTAAAGGGTTCATACATGCAAAAGATGCTGGAAAAACCAAGAAATTTGCAGGACATGGAGGATTTTTCTAAAAAAATAGAGCTCAGTTTAACTGCTCAGGACAAACAAGGGACTCACGATTATCCATCACAAAACAAACAAAGTCGTGGATCATCCAGGTAATGACACACAGTATAAAGAATCAAGGGTATGTAAACTATTGAAACTGAAAATTTATTTTTATAAATTCAACTATTTTTTTTGTCTTGTGGACTTTATGTAAACATCTGTTATGTGAAATAGTTTTTTTAGTACTGTCCTGAATAAGCTATTTTCATGATCTTTCTTATTTTGTTAAAATGATTAACATTTTTGCATATTCTGCAAGGGGTATGTAAACTTTTGAGCTCAACTGTATATATACACTATGTACATGTATGTATGTGTCGTTAAATATGGCAAATGTCGTCTGGGTATCCCATGCATACAGACAAATTCACATACTGCATACTGCAGAAATAGTATGAGTGATATGGTAGTATGGTATTCCAATGAAATCTACTATGGGAACATGAAGTGAAGTGCATGGGAACATACAGTTCCCAAAACAAAGAAATGGATCAGGTGTTCAGAGCTTGATGAGATAATAAAAGGTGTTCAGGCATGCAAGATTTAACATTTAAAAAGAGGCTTCATAACCACAACATTCATTAAAAAGGAGAAGCGTGATCAATCCAAGAGTTTAATGCTACAGTAAGACTCTGGCTCTGATGCTGAGGCCATTCTGCCAAGCTACCCATCTCAGAGGTATTGATTCATTTGAGTCGGAATTAGGAGTGTAAAAGAGGTATGAGCTCAGCGATTTCACACTTGTGTGTGTGAGAGAGAGAGCTGTTCTTGAGTTGTTGCCTTTCTGAACACTATGTCCTCTATCTGCGTTACCCTCCTTTAATATGTATGCAAATATGAGTGTATATGTCAATCCGTACCTGTTCCTGAGTAGAACTTTGTGCAATTTCCATACTTGATGTCCTCTTGCTTTACATCAAACTGTGGCAAAGCAATCTCATCCATCTGAACAGGGTCTCCAGACTGCCACATAAACACCAGGTCCTTTGTGGTGTAGCCAACTACGCACACACACAAAAACACACCACATTAAGATGGCTGTTTTACCTCATTTTCATTTTTATTTCCATCTCTTAAAATAAACAGTAGTTTCATTTCATAGCAGGAGCACCAGTGTGTGTGTTCACTTACAGCTCTCTAACTGCATCTTGCAGAGCTGTGTGTCCATAGGAAAGAGTGTTAGATCCAGAGGGCAAGACAGAGTAACAGACAACCTGAAAAATAAAGGAAATTTACGTAAATACATAGCCAATTTTTCCAGAGTTTTTATGTGTGCAAGAGAAAGAATGTGAATAGAGGATAGACACACACACACACACACACTGCAAGGTTCATTAGCCCTGGGTACATGTGGAGCAGCAGTAGCAGATGAGAGAGAGAGAGAGAGAGAGAGAGAGAGAGAGTGTGTAAAGGAGGCTATGGGGTGGGATTCTCTCCCTAAGGCGCTCGCTCTCTCTCTCTCTCACACACACACACACACACACACACACACACACACACATACATGGCAAAGCAAAGATGTAGCATATTCTCTCATCTGCCACAAAGACTCTTTCAGCTGGAGCAAATAGCCATGGATTCTAACATTCTGCTATCTAAATATGCTGTAGTTAAAGATCAGAGCAGAATAAATAGCATGATGGAAACTGAAAAGGATAAATATACTGGAAAACTTTCAAATGATAAACATGAATGTAAGAAGAAACAGATCAAGATTTTAACAGATCTTTCAGCAAAGGAAATGTAACAAGGACACATTGCTAGAGGTGCAATAAGCATTTCATACAGTAAATGTGAAACGAGTCAACTCCAGGGCCAGATTTGAAATGGAGGGAAATACCACTATGTTTTTTTTATTTAACATTTGACACATGATTTATGTTCTATTATATAAGCAGTATAAACAGTTTTTCTTCATATTTATCTTTATATCATCCTACTGTATATACAAAATATTTACAATTACTACAAATACAGTTTAGACCTAATTCTAATGTAGGCCAACTGCTGCAAACTATTTGGTAAATAATGCATTAAGCACTGGCTCATTGATGTTCTTTGATATGAAACTCTACACCTTCTGAAACATCATAAAGAGATTACATTATTATTAGATTTGAATATATCATATGATTACATTATTAGATTTGAATGATACCATGTGATTAAAAGGATGGTGACTGCTTTAAGACTGCATGGGAAGCCTGGCTTACTTTAACATTTAATTAAAAAAAAAAAAATGCAGCAATATCATTCATCTACACTACCAATCAAAAGTTTGGGGTCAGTAAGATTTTTAATGTTTTTTTTTTTTTTTTAAAGTCTCTTATGCTCACCAATGATTAGTGTATTTATTTGATTAAAAATAGAGTAAAAACAGTAATACTGTGAAATATGATTAAAATTTAAAATAACGTTTCTGTTTTCATATAATTTAAGATGTAATTTATTCCTGTGATAGCAAAGCTGAATTTTCACCTTTGATTTCTGAAAGATCATGTGACACTGAAACTACACTGAACCTTGAGTAATCAAGGTTCAGTGTTACATGATCTTTCAGAAATCATTCTAATATGCTGATTTAGTGCTCAAGAATTATTTCTTATTAAAGGTGCCCTAGAATTAAATATTGAATTTATATTGGCATAGTTGAATAACAAGAGTTCAGTACATGGAAAAGACATACACTGAGTTTCAAACTCCATTGTTTCCTCCTTCTTATATAAATCTAGACCTCTGAAGAACAGGCAAATCTCAACATAACACCAACTGTTACGTAACAGTCTGGATCATTAATATGTACGCCCCCAATATTTGCATATGCCAACTCATGTTCAAGCCATTAGACAAGGGCAGAACATCTGGATCTGTGCACAGCTGAATAATCAGACTAGGTAAGCAAGCAAGGACAATAGTGAAAAATGGCAGATGGAGCAATAATAATGACATGATCCATGATAATATGATTTTTAGTGATATTTGTGAATTGTCTTTCTAAAGGTTTCGTTAGCATGTTGCTAATGTACTGTTAAATGTGGTTAAAGTTACCATAGTTTATTACTGTATTCACGGAGACAAGAGAGCCTTCGCTATTTTCATTTTTAAACACTTGCAGTCTGTATAATTCATAAACACAACTTCATTCTTTATAAATCTCTCCAACAGTGTGTAATGTTAGCTTTAGCCACGCAGCATAGCCTCAAACTCATTCAGAATCAAATTTAATACATCCAAGTAAATACTATACTTACATGATACGATGTATGCAAGCAGCATGCATGACGAGCATCTTGTAAAGATCCATTTTGAGGGTTATATTAGCTGTGTAAACTGTGTTTATGCTGTTCAAGGCAAGCACGAGCTCCGGGGGAGGGGGAGCACGAGAATTAAAGGGGCCGCAACCTATATATCAGTGCATAGTTAATGATGCCCCAAAATAGGCAGTTAAAAAAATGAATTTAAAAAAATCTATGGGGTATTTTGAGCTGAAACTTCACAGACACATTCAGGGGACACCTTAGACTTATATTACATTTTTTTAAATAAGTTCTAGGGCACCTTTAATGTCAGTGCTGAAAACAGTTTGGTCCCCACAATGTAATATAAACAAAAGCACACACACACACACATACACACACAAATTAGATTTTAGCACTTATTAGGGCAAAATATGGAAGCACACAGTCTAGAAAGCACCGGCTACCACTGGTGTAATAGTGCTGAAGATCAATGTTATGTTCGGTCCCTATTTTTTATTATAAATCAGATCCAACTGGTAAAAATCTGTGGTCATAAATGCACACCTGTGTTCTACCTAAATACTATATAAATAAAAACTGTTGCTTGGTTACTGTAAATGGTATAATGACCTATATTACATGGCGGATAATTACTACTGATTACTATTAATATTGAACATTGGTGTTTTTATTATCATATTGCCACTGTATTATTAAAACAATAATCATGATCGTGACCTACCTCATGCTGATGAGGACGTCTCCATTGCGAAAGATGAACAGGAGTATGTTTTCCTGTGTGACGTCATGAAAATTCGCATTTTTTTCATTGGCGAAAAACAGATCTGGCTTCCACAGGCACTGGAACATTTTTGGATCAACCGTCAATGCATCAGACTTAAAATCAGCAGGCAACTTCAGACGTGGATCATTCCAGCGCTGACGCAGGAATATATTTATACGGTAATCCTGGAGATGAAACGCAGGTTGTCTTGGTACAATGTAGTATCAACAGAAGCAAATATATTTTGTAAATCAATCAAATGTACAACATTTAACAAGACTGTGTGCCTAAATGACTAATATGGAATAAAAAAGATGCAAAGAAATAATATTGGGCGAATAGAATATACAGTACAAGTAAATTAGACACACACACTAAGTAATGGTTTTTTTTCTAACCATTGTCGTCTCTTGAATCGACCCAAAGCTGTTGATAAAGATGTTCACTTTATCCTCCACTGGGACACCTGCAAACACGATTGCAACTCTTTCAGAGGAATATAGTCATGGACATCATCCATGTGTGTAGGATAAAAGCTGTGTGCTATTCTCAGATTCCCCAAAGTGCAAAACAAATACTCTCAAATGTGAGAATATTTTGTGCTTCACTGAATGTAACAATTTGAAACCGTAGCAGAAGCCCATTGATCTAACAGTTTCGTTCTGACATATTCTTATCCTACTGGGTTCGGAATGACACATTCTAAATCCACAGGGTCTTGTGATCCTCAGCAGCACGACGGAGGAGAATTTCCAATTACTCTGTACAATACACACTCTGCCATTCTCTGACACTGTGATTAAATTATCGCTCTAATGAGGTCATCCATTATGTTATTTGTGACTTTTTGGGAAAAAAGTGCAAGTAGTGAATTTTATAGTTGTACTATTTTATAGTAACTTGCTAGAAGTCTGAGAGGTTTGGTAATCAGGGTATGACACAAATACAAAAAATGCTTCACTAAAATACTATTATAAATCAAAGACCACTGATCTGAACCTAAAAGAATGTTGTTATATGATTTTGCAACCAATGTAATCTGACAAATTTCAGAGTAAAAGAGGATATTTAAAGTAAAAAAATAAAGAGAAAAAAATCAATAGGAAAATGCAATGCCTTAAACCGATTAACATTACCCAACAGTCCATCTGACATGGGTGACATCAGAAGAAAAAGGAAGGTTGTTCAGAGGATGAGCAGGTTTTTGCAATTTGATTCAATAATTTCAACGACAAATTATTTTGGTAGCACAACTGATTTCAGCTGAATAGTATTGTCTTTTTAGAGCTGCTTTACAGGATAATTAAATTCTGTTTGCATCATTGAATCATTTTTTTCCTGTTTATAACTGTAAAGCTGCTTTGAAACAATCTGTATTCTATAAAGCGCTATATAAATAAAGGTTAGTTAACATTAGTTAAATTAACATTAGTTAAATTATCAGCTAGGTGAATTTATAAATATACTTCTGCTTAGTGTTAAAGGTGCCCTAGAACCAGCTTTTACAAGATGTAATATAAGTCTAAGGTGTCCCCTGAATGTGTCTGTGAAGTTTCAGCTCAAAATACCCCATAGATTTTTTTAAATTAATTTTTTAACTGCCTATTTTGGGGCATCATTAACTATGAAATGAACCCCTTTAAATCACATGCTCCTTGCCCCCCTCCCCACCCCATGAAAAAACGGTAACTTTAACCACATTTAACAGTACATTAGCAACATGTTAATGAAACATTTAGAAAGACAATTCACAAATATCACTAAATTTATCATGTTATCATGGATCATGTCAGTTATTATTGCTCCATCTGCCATTTTTCGCTGTTGTTATTGCTTGCTTACCTAGTCTGATGATTCAGCTGTGCACAGATCCAGACGTTAATACTGGCTGCCCTTGTCTAATGCCTTGAACATGAGCTGGCATATGCAAATATTGGGGGTGTACATATCAATGATCCCGACTGTTATGTAACAGTCAGTGTTATGTTGAGATTCGCCTGTTCTTCGGAGGTCTTTTAAACAGATGAGATATACACAAGAAGGAGGAAACAATGGTGTTTGAGACTCACTGTATGTCATTTCCATGTACTGAAATCCTGTTATTTAACTATGCCAAGATAAATTAAATTTTTGATTCTAGGGCACCTTTAATGTTTGTTCATTCATAATTTACTAATACAGTGGGATCCGCGAGACAACTTAAAATTAATTTAAATATATTAATATAGTTAATTAACTTTATTATTAATATGTTAGATTTAAAAAAAGATAAATTAAATCTTTGATCAGTCAGTGGTGTTTATGTAGGCTACACATGATGTGCATTACACGCTTCAAACATAGACATGATTGCTTGTTCTGACAGAGGAACTGTTCACTCATGACATTGATCGCTGAGTTTCCACACATTCAGAATGTTTTTATTTTTCATTTGTATTTTGGTGTTTAATAATTCTGAATGGATCCGTACAGTAGCTATATGCAGTCCTTTGGCTTCCCCCTGTGGTCCTGGCAGGTTGACTTGTGCTTATTTGTCACTGTATAACCTTGAAGTAAAAGAAGTTGTGAACCACTGTACTAATAAATATAAATATAATAATATTTATATAGTACAAAATTATAAGTATGTAAAAATTAACATTAACCTACAGTATATTAATAAATGCAATACAAATATGGTTCGTTGTTAGTTCATATCTAATGTATTAACTGAAGTTTTTTTTTATTTTTTATTTCACATTTTATAGTTAAAGTCATTCTTACCAACTCAACCTTATTGTAATGTGTTTTCATCTGTAAATGTTTTTGTGCATTTTTAGTTATTTTTGGTTCGCATTTTTGGTTCGTAATAGTTATTCTAAGGATTATATGAAATAAAACATTTTTATGAGAAATAAAGTATTTCAAGGTAGTATTCTGAAATCTCAGTACCTTTGAAGTTTGGTCGTATACGTGAATCATAGGTCATCAGCAAGCGGTTCAGTATGTTGCTGGTTGAGTTAGCTGGGACTCTGTCCAAGTCCTCTGCTGATAACTGACTGGCAATGTCAAAACAGACACATGCACATTATACTGACAGTACATCATTTATCATACTAGGACGTAACTTGCCCTCTCAGATTCAAGAACTATTTACTATTCAATTCCTCTGGAATAATGTCAGCCATGAGAAAATACAGTAAAAAGCAGAGACACTTACTCATGCTTAGTCATACAGATATGGACCACTGGCCCTGCCTGTGGCCTGAGGCCAGTTTAGCTGGATTTGTTAGTATGTAATAGAGAGTGCTGACAAGGACACAGCTGTTCCTGGACCAGTGCTAACAGAAACATCCAGTCTAGCAGGCTCTAAAATTTATCGCCAGACTTTAACTCTGCTTAACAGCACTGTAATTCTTCATGACTGACATCCTTGCATCCTTGGCAACCTTAAATGATTATGGGATCAGCACACATATGTGTGTATGCGAGTGTGTGTTACTGCCTGGGAGACTTACGAGGGACAGATGACTTGTTTGCCCTTTTTCCCCTTCTTGGGTTTGCCTCCTTCTGCATTGCTTTCTGCTGAGAACTGAACCAACAGCATCAACAAGATCAGCCACTTAAGAACCATGACTGCACACCTGCAACACACACAGACACATTAGTCAGCAAAAATACAATGGCAAACACTTTTGAATGTAACCATAGCATGTACTAACTACATCAATGCAAAACATCAGGCCAGATCAGGAATAATCATTTCACTTGAAGTTACTGCTGAATAGATAACAACGTAAATTCTATATATATAAAATTTCTCTTTCAAAAAAATGTTTTGTGCTAACACAGTTACATATAAAGTCACCATGGAAGTTGGATAGTCTTCCATATTATGTCGTATATCCAAGTGAAACAGCTTCTCGACAAGAAAAAAATGTAGGGTGGGACTTGATTTCGTCCATCAGGAATTGATTGGATTGTTGTGGTTTGCTATTGCTGTGATCTCGTGTGAGTGACCGGTTGTCCCGCTCTTGCACCAGTAAACACGTCATCATAGAAGAGGAGAGATGTTGTTGTGAAAGAGAAAGGGGAAGTCACTTTGATTATAGATTAGGAGGGCACATGAATTTTAAGAATAATGATGTGCACAGATAAATAATACTGCAATATTCCAATAAAAAAAATAGTCAGTATGCACTGATGACACTGTACCAAGAACAATGTCTTTTGTAAAAGTTGATTAAGCTTGTAGAGGCCACGTATGTAATATAATATTTCATAATATAGTATAGAATATGTAATATTAACCATGATTTAACCTATTAATAATAATAATTTCATCCATCATATGTGATGTATGAAAGATGTGCATTGTTTTAAAGATGAAAATGTAGGCCTAACAGCATTTGAATGAATTGAGCAGGTGTGAATAGAAAGCATTAAAGCATTAAGGATCTACAAACAGAATGAAATCTGTAGCTATGTGTTGTTTTCTGTTATATTTCTCACATATAGTCGCTTGTATTTTTATATGGGGGATCAAGGCTAGCTGTCTAGCTATTGAACATTTTGCTTGTGATTTCCCAGGACAACAGAAACAGTTCACAGTACACAGGTTCACCTGGGGGCATGTTGTCATAGTTTTTATGGTCTGGAACTAGGTTGTCACAAAGAAACATTGAATTACCCATTATAGGCCTTTCAGCTAAACAAATTAAATAAATAAATACAGTATAACAGTTATGAACGAAAACAATTCATGAAAATGCAAATGCAGAACTGCAAATGGAATATCAAATCAGTGTTTAGTCCAAAGCACACGAGCAAAAATAAAAATGTGCCAACTTTACCAGAAATATTCTTGTCCTGAGAACACAGTTCAGCATTTTGGTTAAAATCCATTTTCATTTGTTGACCGTTTGAATGTACGCTATGTAACAGCTACAACAGCAAAAATATGGTCAAAAACACAAAAATGTAAGAATTAGTTTTGAACTAGCTTATAATATAGGCCTATCTAAAAATGTTTGGTTTGGTTGTGTATCTTGATAGAGATATGTCCCTTGCTTAATACAATCTCTTACAAAACAGCTTACTCCTCGCGCCTTGATCAGACCTTGAGAATAATGTGCAGATTAATTAACGCTAATAAAAGCTCTCGCTCCAGCGGCGGAGTGAAAAACACCAGGGACTAAATTCAGCTCTAGAGATCCGCAGTGGGAACACCAGAGAACACTCATCACACCGTTAACACTCTTACAGACCCCCTAGTGCAGACTTATTCTACAATAAAGACACCCGTGATAAGTCTCTCTGAGAACTTGCGAGATCATGTGGAAGCGAAAAAAGCGCGCGTCAGTGAGAACATCTGAACATATGACAGTATGAAGACACTTAGCCTCACCTTATGAAGAAAACACAGATGATAGTAGTTCCCCGCGCTCAAACACGCTTCCAGCAAACACACATGCCTGTCATTGTATGTATATCCACACTCCGGGCTCAGTTTCTGTGTGTGTTATGGATTGCGCGTGCATGCACCTGTCCCGCTGCAGTGAGGCTGCTGCTGTGCTCTCGCGTGACGAAGCAAGCTCTGTCCCGCACCGGCGTCACTTTCTCTGCCTGGATTTAAGTTACGAAACCTACTGAGCTACAATATCATTAAGTGAATTTTAAGATATAAGGTAAATGTTTTATGTAAAATCAATTTAAGCTGGTAAACGTACATGAGCACACGCAGATTCAACGAAATGACAGCGAAAGCAGCACACTCTGATTATACGAAGCAAGACTTAAGAATTCACGAGATGTTAGTGGTTTTGTGAACAGCTCCTCCTCACCTCGACGTGTCCTTTGTGTCACATTAAATCACATCCCCTCTCTCTTAACAGATTTACACTGAGACCACAGAACTAAATGAGGGCATGGGATGGGCTGTGTGTGTGTGTGTGTGTGTGAGAGAGAGAGAGAGAGAGAGAGAGAGAGAGAGAGAGAGAGAGAGAGAGAGGGGAAGTGGCAGGAAAGATAAACGATCCCATGTGAGAATGGGAATGAGCAAGATTCACATTTACAATATGAGAAGTTGAATTATATTTGCTCAGTATATCTTATATACATAATACATATATTAATGATATATTTATATCATATAATATATTGCTTAATGTAAGTATAAATATATAAAGTATTATATATGTAGAGAGAATAAAATTAATTATATTTGATCTGTATACCTTAAAAATAATTTTAAACAGATCTATCTACCCATCTATCTATCTCTTTCTTTCTTTCTCTCTATCTGTATATACTGTACACATACATGAAGTGACAGCATATATAACTTTGGTGCATAGGTGTGTGTGTGTGAGACCAATACAAAGAAATACAATGCAACTGGGAAATAAAACACTACAATTGTGTTTCAGAATTTGTGAAGCCATTCTGCTCAGTGTGGCACAACGCCAGCGTGCTGCAGAGGAGATACACACAAACTCTCTCTCTCTCTCTGCGCTCTCTCTCTCTCTCACACACACACACACACACACACACTGGACAGCTTCATGATGGTCTTTACAAATTACAAACTTACCTCAGCATTTCAGATGCTGTAAAACATCAGCTCCTCCATCACACACACACAAACATGTCAGATGTGGTAGTTTCACAGGTGAATTAGGCTTTAAGTAATACAATTCCAGTAAGTGACTATTCTTCTTATATTGTGATCTTTACACAACATACTACATAACCACTTTGATAATGCAAAACAAGACAGATGCTATGCCAAATATGGGACATGCTTTCATGCCTTCTACACATATACATAAAACACACACACACACACACAGACACACACACCATCTGTCCAGGGCTGACAAGAACACAATTCATCTTGTGCACAGGCAAATTTGACCACAATAAACAAAGAATGGAGTTCATTGATTGGATACCATGTCCAAAGACATGGAGCTGGGTACATATTTTTAATGCACATTATAATATGAAATTTGTATTATAAGAGCATTGACCTGATTGTTTTGCTTTTAATTGAAATACTCAAAAATACCTTCATAAAAATCTGTCACACAACACAGGGACACCTAAAATGTTTGGGCCAATAATTTATGTTAAAGGGATAGTTCATCCAAAAATGAAAACGGTCAACATTTACTCGCCCTCATGTTGTTCCAAACCTGTATGGCTTTCTTTCTTCTGCAGAACATTAAATAAAATAATTTTCAGAAATGTCTCAATGTTTTGTCCATACAAAGGAAGTCAATGGTCACCAAAACTATATGGTAACCAACATTCTTCAGAATATCTTCTTTTGTGTTACAGGATTTTGAATGGCTTGTGTAAATGATGACAGAATTTTTTTATTTTGGGTGAACTATCCCTTTAAAGCACATACTTCAATCTCTCATTTAGTTCAGCCTCAGAGCAGAGATATACCACAACATGCAAATAAAGCAGACCTCACAAGCTCTAATAAATAGAATTACAATTTTCTTAGTACAGCTAAAGCTTATACAAAATGCAGAACTATTGGCCTAAATGTCTAAAGCAGTGAGGTGAAGCTCAACTTTAAAAGACAGAGTCGTTGACCTTAAATCAATTTGTACTAATAAATTTAAGGCCACATGTAAGGTGAACGGACAGTCCAGCTCATAATAAATGTCAGCATTTGGGTGGTTAGATTAACTGTCTTTCTCCTTTTATTAGCTCACTGCAGTGCTGAACTCTTGTGGCCAGGCTACAAAACAGCAGTATAGATCACTCAGATTAAAGCTGATGTGCAATTTTCTCCTATGCAAGTTTAATGTGCATAGATAACAATCATAGGTGGATTTCCCCAAAAAGTAAAAATGCTGAGGCTTTGTGGTGATTTCAACATTGCTTTGTGTGTTTGAAAGGCCCGACATAGCAACTTCAACTTAGCCAATGGCATGAGTTTAGGGTGGGACTACCTGTTTGTACAGCCAATGGCAGATGAAAGTATACACTTCACCTTTAAGACACTGTAGAAGCACATTTTAGAGTAACTATACAGATATACTGATGATAAACATTTAATGTACATGTTTCTTTTTTTATTCTGTATTTTAAGATAAATATACCATGATTACAAATTGCTACAATATTGATAAATAAAAAAAAAACATTTTTGTACTTCTATAATATAAAAATACAATCATGCCTCGCTTGAAAGACTACAATATTGATCTCACAATATTGATTCTGTAATGACTCCCCATCACACATCATCAGACGTGTGACTGTCATCAAATTTGAGAACATCAAATCACTTCATCTGAAAACAGAAAACATAAGAGCCACTTTAGATGTTTTACAAAATTGTCCTTTTTTGCTCTGTTTACAAAAATAATCATGAAAAAATAATATATAAAACACTGTAATATTCCATATCTGTCAGCAATCAGATAAGGGAGGCTGTGCTATTATAAAGGACACAATAAATATAAATAGTAAAACAATAATATACAATAATAGTTACTACATAATAAAAATATCAATGACACAAATTTCCATCAAAATGTTATTTCATTAAGGAAAAATAAGTGCTTGAAGTCTCTGACATATATCTGTATCTTTTGGAAAGTGTGCTGTATATGTATATACAGTTGAAATAAATACAAACCTAAAAAACAAAAAGTTTTGACATTTTGAAAAATGTAAAAGAAAGAAGTGTTGAAATGATGTAAAACAAATAAGAAATATTTATAGTTCAATAGTTCACCCAAAAATGAAAAAGGCTTTCTTTCTTCTGTGGAACATAAAAGAAGATATCCTGTCTCAGTGTTAATGGGACACAAAACTGTTTGTTTGCCAATGTTCTTCAAAATGTTTTATGTTCCACAGAAGAAACAAAGACATACAGCTTCAGAATTACATGAGGGTGAGTAAATGATGACCAAATTTTCATTTTTCTGTTTGTGTGTGAACTTTTGATTTAAACTAAAAATGTAAATGTTAAAAATAAATATTATGTAAAAATTTCAATTTTATTCTAATTTTTAAAAATGTATTAAATTAGATAAATGCAAACAAGTAGCATTTTTATGAGTCTCTCTCAGACATTTAGTCCCCATTGTATGAGTAAAAATATCAAGAGATGTTTTTCTCTCGTTACCCTTTCATTTCTCTTTTCTTGCTCTCTAGATCTCAGCGCTCCAGTTGGTCCTGCTGCAGATATTTTGAGCAGTCCAACACTTTTTTCACCTCACTGACATTTAAAGTCTCAGAGCACATGGGGCATACTGCCTCTGTCTCTAAGAGCCTGAAACAAACACATACAAATACAGAAAATCAATGGATGGATAGATGACTAGATAAGTAGATGTATATAGGGACCATAGATGGATGAGACTTACTGGGTGAATTGCGAGTAGAGAGCAGGAAAATCACAGTGTGGGCAGACACACCAATCCTCCTTGACCAAGTGACGACCCTGAAAATTGTGACACACATCTATCAGACAGATTGTGTAACTGTGCGCGTCTACATTTGCTCACTAAAAGGTCGAGTCAAGTTTATTGTCATTCCTCTCATTACAGTCACGGACAAGTCATGAATGAAATATTGCACCTAGTGAGGAAGTTAAAATAGGGTGTGTTTTTCAGGCAGAGGAAGATTCTCTGTAACGCCTGCACTGTGGAACTGAAGCTGTAGGCTGCAAGAGCTGCTTGTGTTCAGTGATGCAGTAGATTAAGTTGTGTGTACTCACTGTGGCGATACAGTAGGGCAGACTGTTTTTGCAGCCGGGACAGAGAAGCTCGCAGTCAGGCAGGCTGAAGCCACAGTACGGACAGGGTGAGCTCTCCTCCTCGACCTCAGAAGTATCTGGACGACTAATGGAAAACACAAAAAAGGTCAGTGATTGGGTCACTTGTAACAGCAGGATTGTAGTTTGGAGGTTGAAAAATTTCTGTATATAAAACATACCCTCACATGCAACAGATTGAAGAAAAACAGAATACCTCAAGAAAGCAAAAACTTATCAAACAATTGTATAAAGTGCAAAGAAGTTTATTTCTTGTTTTCTATATGTTAAAGGCACTAGTTCATAGATGGACAGAATGAAAAAAACATCCACAGTCCAGTTTAAACCAGTGGTTATACCTGGTATATATATGAGGTAGCCTAATTTTAAAAGTCTACACATAAGTAATGTAAATTAATAAAATCTTAATATAATATAATATGTATGTATGTATGTATGTATGTATGTATGTGTATATATATATATTATATATATATATATATATATATATTCTCTGTAAAGCTGCTTTGAAACTATATGTATCGTGAAAAGCGCTAATACAAATAAATGTGAATTGAATTGAATTAAATTTATGCCAAGCTCTAAAATATTTTGCTGTGAGAAAAAAACAAACACTTTATCCTTATCCAGTAAATCAGGAATGACATCATGTAAATTCAATGGTTGAAAACAGTGGGATCCCTGAAGAACATTCAGCTCTTAAAACTTCTGGAATTATGAAACTTAATTTAATTTTTATTTTAAAATAATTTAATTATAATTATTTTAGTTACTTATGTTAATCCATGGACTGTTCTAGTGTTATTAAAGGATTAGTTCACTTCAAAATTAAAATTTCTTGATAATTTACCCACCCCCATGTCATCCAAGATGTTTAGGTCTTTCTTTCTTTCTTTCTTTCTTTCTTTCTTTCTTTCTTTCTTTCTTTCTTTCTTTCTTTCTTTCAGCACTCAATTCTCTAAAGCAATTATGCAAAAATGGTAAAAGCCTTAAATAGCGTGTCATGGCATTGCACTGTTTCAGTGAATTGCACCATTAACCACAACAATATTTAAGCCACCCCCCCCAACATTTTTTTCTTAAAGGATTGGTTCACTTCAGAATTAAAATTTCCTGATAATTTATTCATCCCCATGTCATCCAAGATGTTTATGTCTTTCTTTCTTCAGTTCAAAAGAAATTAAGGTTTTTGAGGAAAACATTCCAGGATTTTTCTCCATATGGTGGATTTCAACAGTTACCAGTGGGTTGAAGGTCCAAACTGCAGTTTCAGTGCAGCTTTAAAGGGCTCTATAAAATCTCAGCCGAGGAATAAATGTCTTATCTAGCAAAATGATCAGTCATTTTCATTACCATTTTTGCATAATTGATTTAGTGAATTGAGTGCTAAAACAACACAGACAGACACCATGTGCAAATGAACAACCCTATTAATGGCCGAAATTCATTATTAGCAAATTTCCTTTGTGTGTCTTACCGGACCATGGCCTCTATTTTCTTCTTGTATTTGAGATCAATCTTGTTACGATACTCTGGTCTCATTAGCATAGAGGCAAAACTGAAAGCAGAGTTCCTTAGTCCAGCACGATGACATTCAATAACCGCTGATGTGAGGATGGGAACAATGTCTGTAGGCCATAAACACACACACAGCTTTATGCTACATTAAAGGTGGATCCAGAGCCTACAACGTTAACTCAAAAAAGCGCATTGCTCAGGAAGACCACAACTGCTATTGTGTGGAAACAGGTCATTACTCATCACTGTCGTATAACTCTTAAAGCGTTTCATTGATGTCAGGTTCAATATATAATTAGCTTACAAGCGGAAGTGATCCATTATTGACAGTTAAACCAGTGATACAGACGAAGAGGTTGCCATCTCCTCTTTATATAAGAAAATATCTAGTGGATCTGACAGCCATAACAGTACTGAAGTATGTGTGTATGTGTACAAGAGAGGCTCACGCGATGGGAATTTGCTGATGTTGTTGGACACACGGATAAGCATTCGTGCCCCCTTTAAATGATCTCCCCTTTTAACATGGATCTGAAAAATGAATGAAAAACAAACATCAACTTCCCAGAACAGTGAATAACTCATTAGCACATGCACATCAAATCACTTGAAAAACTCAGAAGGAAGCTAAACAGATTTCTGTAGAATATGAATGTCCGACATTGACAGAATTCTAGGCCTCCCTTACCCTTGTTTGTTTATTCAGTTTTCTTCATTAAATAAACATGAAATATACTAGGGCCACAACAAGTATTTGAACACTTCTCGTCAATTAAACCACATTTAAAATGTATGATTGTCCAAGTATTAGATACAAAACATCAAATCAAGCAATGCACAACCAACTAGTATCTACAGGTAGGTTATTTTTAGGATACGTTTAGATGACAATGATGTACTAAAAACAAAAAAGATTTTCTTGTCCGTTTTTCAAATATAGACGCCAATATATATATATATATATATATATATATATATATATATATATATATTCAAATGTTAGAGGTCAGTAATATTTTTTAAATGTAAAAGTAAAAGTCTTATGCTCACCAAGGCTGAATTTATTTATTTAATTTATAATTTATACACGGAAATACTGTTAACTTATTACAATATTTTAATATATTTTAAAATGTAATTTATTCCTGTTATGACAAAGCTGAATTATATCAACATTCATTACTCCAGTCTTCAGTGTCACATGATCCTTCAGAAATCATTCTAATATGCTGATTTGCTGCTCAAAAAACATTTATTAAACTTATTATTAATGTTGAAAACAGTTGTGCTGCTTAATAGGTTGTTTGCAATCACGTGGTTCTGGTGACACGCGAAATACCGGTGGAGGGCAAGCAGTGAAAATTAGAATGGAAGAGATGGAGAAAAGTCCTTTCTGTGCTGGTTTAGAAAGGTATAAACAGAAATTCACAACATATGTTGGGCGTGATCTTTATGTTATGAAGATGAGCGACTTTCCCAATGAATTGAAAGACTTTCCTGCCATCGAGGAGGTAGATATAGAGAATGTAAAGCTACCATCATGCCACGTTCAGATCTAGTCTGGGTTTGTTTATATCGCTCTGCCTTTCTGCTAGTTAAGTTAGGGCAGTATTTTTTATTTTCTGTCGCCATTGTAGGTCATTTATACTGAATCGAGAATTGCAACAGGAGCTCACATCATCATTATGAAAAAAAAGAAGAAAAAAAACTGGACGATGTAATACAATTGTTGCCTTTTAAACGTGTAAAAATACATTAAGGGAAGCAGGTTGAGAAGGTGACGGGAAGACGCCGTATATCAAATCTAATAATGTCACTGATTTAACCCACTCCCTATCACTCAATAAAATAATCACATAACTGAGTGTTTTTTAAAGTGTTGTCTTTGTTGTTGAATCAACTAATGTCAGCTTGTTAAACATTTATTTATTTGGACATTTTCTATGATGGCTGAAGCAGCAGCGCGTGACACTGTTCTCATGGTAACCAGATCAATATTGTGAACGGAATACTACAAAACTGAAGTGAAAACACCAAATTACAATTCAGTGGGATAAAATAGCTTCTCTTCCCTGCAAACAATACCATGAAGAATGTGGATATTTAACCAAGTCAAAAACAAATAAGGTAAGCAGGTATCCATTCATTTCAGTATCAGCAGACGCAAAACTCTATTAAAAGGCGACAACTTTTACAGTTAAAAAAACTGTATAATTTATGTAAACTATATAAACACCTTCTGGGTTCTTGATTTTATCGATTTGAGCAACCATAAACGACGCAAAACATACGAATTTTGAGTTTTTGATAGGATTCCTATATACAAAATACACTCCCTGCCCTCCAGACTCATTCGCGCTGCTGCTGTGACGTCATGTGCAAACAACCTATTGTTTGTGGAAACGGTTACACTTTAATTAAATTTTTGTAACAATGTGAAAATCTTTACTGTAACTTTTGATCAATTTAATGTGTCATTGCTGAATAAAAGTATGAATTTCTTAAAAAATAAATAAATAAAAATATACTGAACCCGCTGGTTTGCTATTTTGCAATATACTGTAACATCATTCATTAATTTTTACTTTTTGGGCCCACTACATAAAAATGTAAAGAATAAACGTTGTAACAGTGACATTGAACTTTACATTGTTTTGCTTCAAATAATGTATGTGAGTGTTATCGTCCACAGTCAAGACATGTCTTCATGTAAACATGTTTCCCACCTTCACTAGTATGTAGCTGTGCAGGATCATCAGGTTTGTGGCCATCTCTGCTGGGATTTTAATGTGCTGTGTCTGAAGCTCAGCGTACATGCTGAACAAAACATCATGGGCATTCCTGTAGTTTCCTACAACACACACCAACACAAATAAGTGTGCTTCACAAAAAAACACAGGGTGGGAATTCCCTAAGAATGCATTACGTCTTCTTATTTGCACAAAGTGTCTGGATTGTTTTAGTGCTTGGTTGGAGTTAATAAGTTAATAAGAATTATACAAATCAGGTAAAGGTGCAACATGTTCCCAAAAAACACTGAATGACAATCTGTTTACTAAAATAACATTATAAACCTATACTACATTGATAACTGACCAAAAAGCACTAAAATCAGACCTGCAGATTGCTCCTCTCTAGCGATTATAATAGCCGTTCTCGCTGCCTCTCTGTACTGTTTGAGAGCCATGTATAACCGGAACAGATATTTTGCATCCTAGAAAAGAGCAGAACCAACAAATATTACCTAGTAGTTGATATAATATTTCTGAAAACACTGCTGATGCTAAGTATCATCAAAAACCCAACATCTATACACAATGATTTGGACTGAATCAAACCATTTTCAAACATATACAGTTTAAACAACTACAACACCAACACACACACGGTCAGAATATGAAGTAATAAAGGAGAGGAACTCTACTGAAACACAAACACACTTTCACATGTACACACAGACACACAGAAGTGCCTTCTGCTGGGTCACCACGAGGGGAAGTATCAGCAGATGCAATGAGCTACTCACGGCAAGAGACTACACACATGCAGTGACACGCAAGAGAGAGAGAGATGATGAGTGTAAGGACAACAGGAACCAATCAATAGCTTGTTTTAAAGACTCTTAACACACTTAAAGGGTTCAATGCCCACAAATTTTAAAAGAGGACACGCAATTACAAGAAACAAACTGACAATAAATGATAAAGTGAAAGTCAATGTTAGAGCTCTCTGGAGACACTAGATAATCCTCATGTTTATTATAATGTAATCAAATATTATTGAATAATATCAAGAAAAATCAAGTCCTGGAGCAAGGAGCGGTGATGAATCCAGTGGGGTAAATAATGAAACATACAGGAAACAAATCCAGTAAGTTGCAAAACTACTGTACTGAAAGATTTTTTAATTTTTTTTTTTTCAGAAGTCTCTTATTTGTAAAATAAACAGTTAAATTGTAATTATTTTAAATACTACTACAATTTAAAATAACTGGTTTCTGTTTTAATATATTTTAAAATGTAATTTTTACTCTAGTCTTTAAGTATCACATGACCCTTTAGAAATCATTCTAATATGCTGATTTTGCGCTCAAAGTATAATTTAAAAACAGTTAAAAACAGTTGTGCTGTTCAAAAGTTTTGTGGAAACCATGATATTTTTCTTTGATGAACAAAGTTTAAAAGAACAACATTTATTTGATATAGATTTGTAACAATTTATAGCAATTGTAACAGTTTGTAACTTTGATCAATTTATTGCATCCTTTTTAAATAAAATGATCAGTTTCTTTAAAAACATAAAATTAACTCTAGTTCTTAGAGGAAAATTCCAATTCAAAGAAATAAGTTTCAATTACTGTATTAAACTCTAAAGAATTTCAATTTTAGTCTCAGTTATGTTTAAAATACCTTTGGCATTCCGTCACTTTCCCCCATCAGATAATCAATAAGCTGATTGGTTAGAGCTTCATCCTTTGCTTCACCTACCTGTTAAACAGACAGCATTAAAATCATTATCATCATTACAACAATTTTTAGCAATAACTGCTACAACTAGATATAATCACCATCACCATTTTTTTCCATGATTCTGAAATCTGGCAGATACATTAATTATAATTATTTGTTAAGTAGCATGATGACTAGACTATACATCTTTACAATTTTGTATAAAAATAAAAAAAATAAATAAATAAAAAGGTACAAGTGAATGCAGCCATTAGGCAATGTGCAGTATGAAGAATGGATATCTGTTTATTTCTGGTCTTTTAAACCTGTTAGAGAAAACTAGTATGCTGTATATTGTGATAAATATATACGAATTGGATGTAGTAAAGAGTGAATGAACTCACTGTCTCAATGGCCATCTCTATGGCCAAACTGTCATCAGAACTAGGACATTTCAAAAAGTGCTTCAGCGCCTGTGTGCGGACAGACAGATCCAAATATATTAATAATAATGACCAAGGTAATTAGCACAGTCAGTTGAGTAAAGAATCCCTCTAAAGATAATGAGCAAAGAGAGAGGGGCAACCAAGTGTGATGAAAAGTGAGAGTTTGAGAGACAGAGGGAGTGTGCTCAGGCATGGGAAGGAAAGAGGTAAAGAATCTGACAGCACACACAGTTTTTGTACCCTGTTGTACTGTCCACATTTCTGAAAGAATTTCCCAGCCTGAAGATGATTTTTCTCCCCCTCAAAATACAGCGCTATGCTCTGATAGTCCTCTGTTGTAGCCTCCGAACCTGGACACATGCACATAGCATGATAGAAAATTTAAATATTGAAATTATTCATTCAGTACAATTTGGATAAATTAGTATTGTAAATTATGTGCTGTGTAGTTAAATGAAGTAGGTCATTCCTGTTATGAAGCACCTTTTTAACTCTATAACTTGGTAAGAAAATGAACAGAATGAAAATAAAGATTTAAGTAAGTCATTGAAAAAAAGTCCTGAAGAATACATTAGAAAACCTATGAATTAATTACCAATTAAAATTATATTCCCAAGAAAACATGATGTTTTTGATTAGAGAAATAAAAAAATAACCTAGAATATTTCTTAAAACATTTTTCCCATCAGTCTAAACCAAAGTAGTCACATTATATAAAAAACACATAAATCATAAAACTACCAAGACTTCCATCTTTTAAAAATCAGAGTTTAATATTTTATCAAGACATAGAAATGTACTATATGCATGACCCAAGTGTGAGATGATCCGAGAGCTCACCAATGATGTCAGCATAGACCTCCATCTGCCCGTGCTGCTGGGCGAGCTGAAAAGCTTCATCGCTGCAACGTGACAAAACCAGGAACTGGATCGCTGAGCCGTAATCACTTAAACGCAGGAAAAACCTGTGCAGTCACAGAACATTTAATCACACTAACAGAACATCAAAATGAGCAAAGAACTTGAAATAAGGGCAGATGTTCAATGCAGACAATCTGGAGTAAAAAAAAAAAAATCACTTACATTTGTTAAGAATGCATTTTATAAAAGTAGAAAAGGTATTTAAATTCCTAGGCACACAGATTTTGGAGGCAGCTCTCTTTACTGACCTGGCTACCATTTTGGCTCCTTCAATGGACTGTGTTTCTCGTACGATGCGGACAGCCTCCTCAGGGTTGTTAAGATGCTCCAGTAAGATTCGAATTACGTTGTCCCATTCTCGTGCACTTTCATAGGCCATTGCTGCCTCTTTATATCTAAACGCAAGCACAAAATTTGGAAAGTGGCAATTCAGGGGATGTTGCCGTTTCTTGTGTGTTTCTTGAATGTGATTTTACGGTAGTGTTCATAACACGAGGCGGCACATTTTCCAGAATAAACACCCAGGAAACATTCCTCCCCAGAGGACAAACATGCCTTCCCAGAGGACCATTTAATAAGCTGAGCTGAAAAACACATTCCATACTCCGCAAGCCAGATTTTCAGTCAACCCCAAAAAAATACATACATACATACATAAGTAACTATATACAAATTTTGCAAAATTGTATTTTTCTTTGTGAAAAAACATTCACAACAATGAAAACAAATAAATGTAATGGTCACTTAAAGGATAAGTTCACTTTCAAATTAAAATTTCCTGATAATTTACTCACCCCCATGTCATCCAAGATGTTCATGTCTTTCTTTCTTCAGTCGAAAAGAAATTAAGGTTTTTGATGAAAAAAATTCCAGGATTTTTCTCCATATAGTGGACTTCAATGGAGCCTGAACAGTTGAAGGTCAAAATTACAGTTTACAATGATCCCAGATGAGAAATAAGGGTCTTATCTAGAGAAACCATCGCTCATTTTCTAAATTAAAAAAAAAATAAAAATGTTATATGTTTTAACCATAAATGCTCATCTTGAACTAGCTCTCTTCTTCTTCTCTATTTGAATTCCAGCAGTGTAGACACTGCTAAGTTTATTACTGCCCTCCACAGGTCAAAGTTGAACTAAATTGTCATATACAATATTCTAGTGCAAGTATATAACAATTACTTCAAATTTTGACCTGTGGAGGGCAGTAATACCCTTAGCAGCGTCTACACTGCCGGAATTCAAATAGAGAAGAAGAAGAGAGCTAGTTCAAGATGAGCATTTATTATTAAAACTTATATAATTTATTTTTATTTTTTTATTTTTTTAAGAAAATTAGTGATGGTTTCTCTAGATAAGACCCTTATTTCTCATCTGGGATCATGTAGAACGCTTTGAAGCTGCACTGAAACTGTAATTTTGACCTTCAACTGTTTGGGCTCCATTGAAGTCCACTATATGGAGAAAAATCCTGGAATTTTTTCATCAAAAACCTTCATTTCTTTTCAACTGAACAAAGAAAGACATGAACATCTTGGATGACATGGGGGTGAGTAAATTATCAGGAAATTTTAATTTGAAAGTGAACTAGTCCTTTAAAGGGTTAAAAAATGGTTAATCCATATTAAAAATGGGAAAATAATGGAAAATGTATTGCTCATTTTGTCAAAAAAAATCTTTAAAATAATAAATAAATAAATAAAGACATATTGCATTTGGTACATACTTGCCATCAGCCTCCTTTGCCTTAGCATACTGCAGGTGAATCTTCGGGGAAGTCACATGGGGCAGGAGCTCACCCACCTTTGCCCTGATATTAAGAGATTAGAGATCAATATTAGTTACAAGTTTGTTCCCATAGTACAATGTTCAAATCTGTGATGTACACTGTTATTTACAGTTGTGAAGTTGCATTACCAGTTTTTGCAGCGTATGTAGACGGAGGCAGCTTTGTCGTAGTACTGGCCTTTCTCATACAGCTGAGCTGCTTCTGAATATTGCTGCACACAGAATCATTCAGCCAATAAGAAAATCTGAAAACTCTCACTAACTGCTCGCTAACAGTGCAAATGAGAGTGATTTGTATGTTAAAGCCCAAAGTGTACTTTACTTTGTAAGCATGGGCTAGCATCCTCGTACAGTATGCACGGCGTGAACATCAGCATATTGCATATGCACATTGAATTTTTTTGCACTAATTAGTTAGTTCACAAGGTGGCAACAGTGCCCCAGGGCCATTGATTCACAAGGTAGTTGAAGAAAAAACTAAATAAACAGAAGAGACAAAAACGTGTGCAAACTACAACAATGGATGGCTACGTGAATGAGAGATTCTGCACTGAGGTTAGAAAGAACCTGCATTTGTACAACTCCTAGCCTAAAAGATTATAAAGATGTGTAAATATCTTCACAATATATTTGGGCGATACAAAGATGCTAAAGGGAAGGAGTGCAAATTGTTGTAATGTGTATGTGTCAACCGTCTGTGTAAGCGTAAATTTCAAATGGAGTATACTGTACTTTGAAAGGCTATGCGTACAATAGTGTGAATTAACACACACCTTCATGCTTTCCAGAATGGCTCCACAGTCTTTCTTCAGAGCTCTGCTGGGGTGTTTGATGGCCTGATTGGCTCCTCTACGAATGTCCCCCATTCGAATGGACATACGAGCCACTCCTGCTAGACAGCTCTCATCATGATCCTGGAACTACAAACACACACACACACACACACACACACACACACACACACACACACACACACACACACACACACACACACACACACACATTAGGATCTACGGTCTATGCTCATGGTTCTAGATACCATAAGGAGATTTTTTTTAATAAAATCATAGAAAATCTTCAAACTTCATTCTTGAAAAAGCTATTGTATGGCTTCAGAAGACTTAGAATATAGTGCAAAAGTGAACATTTTTGCAGTTTTTTGTCCTTTTTGCAACGTGACTGCCCTCGGTCACCCTATTCACTGTACTGAAATGTGCACCATGAATATTCACAATTTCTTCTTTTCTGTTTCATGAAAGAAAGACAATCTGATGACTTTTTAAGTGTGTAAATGATACATTTTTTTATTTCTGGATGAGAATTTCCTTTAAAGTTGCTGATCATCATTTGACAAACATGCAGACACTTGCCTTGTTGTTTCCTGTTATGCCTTTCTCATAGTGAGCCAGTGCATTCACATAATCTCCACTAGAGGGTGACACAAAAACATATGACATTACATCAGCAATAGAGTGATGTACAGGGATCACATATTTTTATAGGCCAAAACCCAGAAACGATTTAGCATTTTAGCAATTCTGTCTTCCTGAAGTCAATAGGTGCATCCCAATTGCACTACTTTACACTTTTGTAGTATAAATAGTGTGAGTAGTGCACTTTAAATACTTAGTTGATGCACTTAATTTACCGAAAAAATAAAGTGTGGAATGTTGGACACTTCATAGTATTACGTAGCGGAGGGGGAGGGGCTATCAGACTCCGATGTTACACAACACCGCTGAGTACACTGCAGAAGTACATAATGTATAGTGCGTATTTTAGTATTTTACTAACTTTAACTAATGGTTTTTGGTTAAATACCTGAAATAAGGTCTGTTGTTAACACAAGTTCAAGATATTTTGATGTTTTATTCTACAACATGAAACACATCAGTAATACCATTAGTGATTTTTTAAAGTTTTTACTTGACTTTTGCTAACAGGCGGTTTGCTAACACATGGGACTACAGAGATTGTCAGGGACGTTAAAGGGGTCATGATATGAGAAAGCAAGTTTGCCTTGATCTTTTGACATATAAGAGGTTTTTGTATCATTAAAACATCTTGTCAGTTTCATAGCTTAAACCTTCCTCCTCATTATAAACAAAGCATTTATTTAATCAAGCTCCAAAAACATCTCGTTTTGATATTGCAGGATCTGTGACGTCACATGGGAAATTTATTTGCATTTGACTGCCTCCAGAGCAGGGGCGGCGCTAGGGGTGGGCTAAGGGGACTGGAGCCCCGAATGTTTTCCCAAAAGCACCGAATCTTTCAGGTTTGAGCTTTCTTAACAGTGCTCTCAAAATATAATTGTTCTAATTTTTCTCTATTAAAATATGTTAAACAGTTCAATATCGCTTTTCTAGAGTATTCGTCATAGGCATCCATACACCGGCAGCGCTTTCTCTTCTCTCCAACAGCGCGTTCACACACACTGCAGCTGAACACAGACACGCCTCCTGTCACTCACTCAGAGCAGCGGCAGGCCTCGAGACTCTCGTTCGGTCCGGTTGGATAGGATATAACAGCTATTACAATTTTAGCACATTTGTCAGCTAAACATTCATTCAGTGTTTCCCAATGACCCTGTGCTGCCGCCACCGTTTCATCATAAACCGAAAATTTAAAACATACAAAGCTTAAATGGTCTCTACGTTGTATTTTACCAACGAACTAAAATCAAAACCTTGATATGGCTTTGTGCCTTTAAAAACAAAACAGCAAAATTTGCGCACACGATCAGCTGGTGATCAAAATAAAAGCTCAAGGATTTATCTTTTAAAAAGAAATTAGTACAAAAGTGTTGTAATTTCCCTATACTGTTGTGTAAAGTTAGTAACTAATAAAATTGTCATTTATTTTAGAGTGCATTTGTTAAAATATATGGAAATTGCTGTCATGAATAATTATATAATATTAAAACATTATTATATTATTATTTTATTAATAATTATTTGGCATACAAAAACAATGTAGACTGAGACTTTACATCACAACTATAAAGATGTTTGAGCCCTCTTTAATATCCAGGTACAAGTCAATGCTGTTTCTCTGTTCAGTGTGCACACTGTATGGCTTAAGTTTTAATTTTTTGAGCTCTCAAAGTGCACCAGATTGATGCACCTAGAGGAGGTACACCCAACAAACTTTTACAAATTATAGTGCCAAATATTGTACATTTTCTGAACAACAATACTACAACAAAAGCTCCTTCCATGTCAGTAAAGCTGTTAACAGAAAATTAAAATGTCATTGGACAAATATATATTGATTTGGGATAAACCCCGGATGTTTACAATGTCTGGCTCCACCCCTGCTCCAGAGCAAGACAAAACAGAGTTATACATCATCACATCATAGTGTGAACCGTAAGTTGAAAACGACTTTACTTCAGTGTTGTGACAATTTCCAAGTGAAATGGAATATTGAATAGAGGACAGGGTTTTATTTTATCGCACCTCCTCTCCATCCATCGCTAATAGCATACTGACAGCATCAGAGAAGGAACGCTATTCCAGAGCGGAAGCAAATTTTTAGATTTTGGTTAAATCACCACAAAAAAAAAAAAATTCTGTGTATAAATTTGCACGGATTGATTAATTGTCCACAACAAGACTAGTATTGTGCGCCAACAAAGTAAATAGGGTCAATTTTGATTTCATGACGACTTTAACGGCTGACATTTGCCTACGCTGGATTGTGTCAAGAGCAAATCGAACCCATTATAATTATCACCAACCCTGTCTACACTGGATACAGTATACAGATGCACTTTCAGTTTCTGACAGTGAAAGAATGTTCGTTTTGTTGTGTCCAATCTAAACAGCTCAATTGGGTCTCTGTACAGACTTCAGAAGGATCCCAGTGTCGGAAACAAGTGGATGGTTTATTTTAATGGTGTCCCGGATCATGTTGAAGGATTATATGTTTGTTTAGACCATTTTGTTTTGTGAGTGAGGCACAGTGTAATGGAGAGTTTGCAAAGAAACTTTGTAGAAAGTTGAAGCAGCCAACTGTGTTGGATCTGACAGCAGCTACATCACAAACCATAAGTAAATGATTTCATAATGCTTTGTCTGTAAATGACAGCTGTATATGGATAATGTTTTCAAAACACTTACTCTGGTGCAATAGCCAGTGGGCATTGATACTGTTTCCAATGAATGACATTAGCCAATCATAATAGTGGCCGTTTACTGACAAGCCTTAAAGGAGCCATCCCTCAAAAACGGGTCATTTCAGACAGAGGGTCAGAATGAAGGTTGAAAATAACTGTTTTTCCTCATATATATTTGTTTGTTTTGTGCAAAAAACAATATAAGTTGATATTTAATTGAAGGAACATATTAAATGATTAAAAAAAAAAAAAATCGACAACATGACCCCTTTAAACGTCATCACAACAAACAAATTCATCTACTCATTAGTCTGCTTTTACAGTCTCAGTGTGTTTATAATCAAGCTCTTGCAAACTATTCTAACTCAAACTTTCAGGGAAAATGTTTTAAAAAAAATGTTGGAAGCTTAATGGTGGTGTAGTTTGTTTGTAGCCTACATTTAGCCCTTTACTTCTGGCGATTGTTGAGATCATTTGTGAAGTTTATCACAATGAACAAAACATGTAATAATCAAACTTTTGTAGGTCATAGTGCTATTTTCTGCAAATGGAAGCCTATGGAAATATCCTAGTGTTTTTTTGTTGAGGGAACCTGGGTGATGCTAACTTCCAAGTTGGCCTACAAAAACAAGTCATCACTGCAGCTATTTTTTTCTTTTCAGATGCATCAAAAACAAAAAACAAGTCCATGTCCCTTATAATCAGGTGCCATGAAATATGCATGTGATGCATCTCCAAAACAGTTAATTTAGATGTAATTAACTAATGTAAAATGGTTTACTTACACAAACTCCAGCTGTATGGCATATTCTTTAGAAATGAATGGGATCTCATCAGGGTCCAGTCTTTTAGCCAGCTGTAATGCACTGTCCCAATGTTGCAGGTCCCTTCTCATCTACACACACACACACACACACACACACACACACACACACACACACACACACACACACACACACACACACACACACACACACACACACACACACACACACACACACACACACACACACACACACACACACAAACACACAACAGCACAACTGCTACAGTAGTCAATGTGACTTAGGAAGTCTAAAAACGTACAGTACTTACATGTGAATACATGTGAACTTTCATGCATGAGTGTGCATGTCTATTTTACCTCCAGGGCTGCCATGGGGTACGAAGATGTCAGATACAGGTCCTGTGCTCGGTTAAAGTCATTGCAGAACATGGCTAAATGACCAGCCAGCAAATTTTGATCCTCTATTCCCTGCAGACACAGTTGAGGAACAACACTTTAGTGTGTAGAAGAGTTCAAACACCGTCAACTCAACCTTGTGAAGAGAGAACTGCTTGTGGTCTCAGATAACCCAACACTTCATCACAACTTCTCCATGCAGCTAGGTTCGTCCACCATAACTCAATCCAGGACAGCCAGGAACCTTGGAGTTGTGATCGATGCTACTAAACACAGGTTAAAGTGCTAGAACTGCCCAGTCCTGCAGAATTGCCTTATACAACATTAGGAAGATCAGGTTCTTTATATCAGAGCTTGCTACACAACTCCTTGTCCAAGCTCTTGTTCTATCCAGACTGGATTATTGTAATGCGCTCTTGGCAGGCTTTCCAGCATGCACTGTCAACCCTCTGCAAAGGATCCAGAATGCAGCAGCAAGAGTGGTCTTTAATGAGTCGAAGAGAGTGCACATCAGAAGCTTGTGTTCTACAAGTGAACGGCGCCTTGTGGTGCCATCCCAAAGAGGCTCAAAATCACTTTCACAGACCTTTACCTTGACTGTTCCAAGCTGGTGGAATGACCTGCCTAACTCAATCCGAGCTGCTATTTTCAAGAAATGGCTAAAGATGCATTTTTTTCAACACTTGCATTAATACTAACACTTACTATTTATCTAAAAAAAGGTGTCTGCTAAATGATTACATGTAAAATGTATATGTAAAATGGAAGATCGGTTTATGACATTTTGATTTAAAAGTTACAAAAAAGGTTATATATGCATGGTTAAACTGTTCATAAGATCAATAACATGAATTTAAAAAATAGATATTTGATGCCAACTTTAAACCGCTGCCTACTGAGGCAGTATACTAGATTTTGGAACAGAGCTAGTGACATGGTCACACCTTGATGTCCTCTAGTGACATGACCATGCCGACATTTCCCATCATGCGGTATACTCTAATGGCCAGTTCCACCTCCATGTGGTGCAGACACGCCCTGCCCAGCTCACCCCAGGCCTCAGTTCTGTTCAGAGCTTTACAGGTATTCCACGCATCAGAAAACCTGCACACAAACATTTCACAGAGTTCAGAACATTGCTGAAGAAATCAAGTGAACCCGATGTAATCATTTACAGATACATTTAACAACCGTGCTTTTAGAAGCATTTAGGTTTGTATTATTTGGCTTGATGTAGAGTAGTTAAGACTGCACAATAAACTACCAAATCAAACTAATGTAGCATGAAAGTACCTTTTCAGCATGATGGCCTGTTGCAGTAATGACTGGAGTTTGTCTTTGCTGGTGTCACTTTGTGGGATGTTGAGGAATGAATGCGTGTTTAAAACTACACTGTTAATCTTCCCGCTCTGGGTTTGACATGTCAGCTCACCGTTATGCAACAGCAAGGGCTTATGGGAAAATGGCAACTTGGTGGCACCAACTAGAATCACTTTAGAGCCTAGAGAAAAACACATACAAAAACATGTTACTAATGAAAATTCGGAAGCACTGCAGTCAGCTTCATTGCCCAGATAAAACAAAATGTCTATTACAAGGCACTGATGATTAGGAATGGGAATCGAGAATTTAAAAAAGACGTGAATATGTTTAAACAAAGTTCTGGACCATCTGTGTTCTTCCACTGTTACTGTAATGAACAAAATATTACGTATAATTGTCAAGATAGTGATGAGCGCATTTTATTTTTTGTCGGCTGTGCATGTGAATCAAGAATAATCTTTCTAACATTACTTGCAATTAAAAAATAATTAAACTATTTTCCAGATGTGCACATCACATTAATGTTCTGTTGAAATTCACATAATTTTACATAACTTTACTTATCTCTCCAAGGCACTGTCCATACTTCCTCAAAAAACGACTAAAAGAACACCTACCAGAACCATTAAAGTATCCATAATCTTTACATGAACTTCGAACCAATATTACAATTCCCATACCTATTAATGATAAAAACATTGTGCTTTTTAGTTTTACCCTGTATGGTGTCTTTGTGGAAGGCATACGTGTAGACTTTGTCCTCCTCATACGCCACAAACACACCCTTATTGCTGATCCAGTTTTCCCACAACACCCCTTTAATGGCAGGAGAAAAGTCTGGGATCTCAAGCACTGAATCATTCACCTATAGGAAAAACAGATATCACTTGGTTTAGCCTCTCAGCAGTGTCATATTTTTATTGCTGGTCATTAAAGAGATAGTCCACCAAAAATAAAAATTCTGTCATCATTTACTCACACTCATGTCATTCCAAACCTACTTGACTTTCTTTCTTCTTTGGAGCACAAAATAAAATATTCTGGAAAATGTGTGCCAAAACTCTTGGCTACCTGAATTCTTTAAAATATCTTCTTTTGTGTTCCGCACAAGAAAAGAAAGTCATACAGGTTTGGAACAACATGATGGTGAGTAAATGATGAATTTTTTATTTATTTTTATTTTTTTTATCTTTGTGTGAACTACCCTTTTAAGTGTGGAAACATGTTTGTTTGTGTGTACCGGACAGTATAGGAAGCCGTCACTTTTTTCATCAATAAAAACGAGACGTGTTCCATTGGGGTCGGGAAAGACTTTGCGTACACCCACTGTGTGGCGATATTCATTCACACTCTGCCAGTCTTCAAAATAGAAACACTGAATCAACCCGGTCTATACAATGTGAAAGAGAGAGAAAAAACATAAGCAGAAGGAACACAAAGAATGATGCACTTATGTAATAAGGTACAAAAAGGCTATGTTATATCGTGAACAGAGTCACACTAAAGGGTTCACATCACTCACACTTGAGTGCCTTATTGCTTTTATCAAATTAGAAAATATTAAGGGTATAAACTTTCATTAAAATGTTATTTTAATAAGCATTCTGCTGCTAGAAGATATAATATACCATATATAAATAACAAAACTTAATATATTATTAACTAGAGGTGTTAATCTTCACTTGTCTCATAATTCAAATAAGATTCAGAAAGTAACGATTAATAATCAATTCTTGATGCATCTTTTCCTCCAATTCTTTTATTAATAATAATTTATATATAAATGATTACAATATAGTACTTTTTGTTATTTTATCTTTGAGATAAATAAGAGCAAAGATACAAATAACAAACAGTAGAACAAATACAATTAAATGGATGGTTCACCCCAAAAAAATCAAAATTCTGTCATTATTTACTCACACTCATGTTGTTCCAAACCCGTAAGACTTTCGCTCTTTTCGGAACACAAATGAAGATCTTTTTGATGAAATCTGCAAGCTTTCTTTCTCTCAAAAAACAGCTACCCAACAAACTTTGATGCTTCAGAAAGATCATAAAGAGATCGTAAAACTAATACATATGAATTGAGTGGTTTAGTCCAAATTTTCTATAGAGACTTGATCGCTTTACATGATGAACAGATTTAATTTATGCTTTTATTGACATATAAACATTGATCACCAAACAGAAGCTCAGACGAACCTGCTTGATACACGATAACAAACCTCTTGCGGAAGCTTAAACGTTACACATGAAAATGAACCTCATTTGATGGATTGATGAAGTTGATGAATGTTTATGTAAATAAAAGTCTTAATAAATCTGTTCATCATATAAAGCGAATTTGGACTAAACCTCTCAATTCATATGGATTAGTTTTACGATCTCTTTATGAGCTTTTTGAAACATCAAAGTTTAAGTTGCGTAGGCTGTCTTTGGAGGAACAGAAAGCTCTCAACTTTCATCAAAAAGATCTTCATTTGTGATCCGAAGATGAACGAAAGTCTTACGGGTTTGGAACGACATGATGTTGAGTAATTAATGACAGAATTTTCATTTTTGGTGAACTAACCCTTTAAATCTATTTAACAGAAGCATTCGAGTAAGAAATAATACAGGAATTGAATAATCAAATGTACTATAATATACAAAAAATATGTAAAAAAAATTACTGCATAGTCTTTAGTGTATTAATTACAAATTAACTGATTGTATGTATTTTATAAAGTGTATTAGCACAAACCAAACAGCATCCAGGACAATAACTATCCATTTGATTAATAAAATCAGGTAAGGATAAATAAAAGAAGAGGTATTTGTGAATGACTCACATCAGTCCCATAATACAGAAACTCAGAGGTGAGAGCATGACTGAGGATGCGGTATTTCTGGTCAGGTTCCGGAAACAGTTTTGTCTGTCTGTCCTCCTGAACAATCTGCTCATCTCCATCAATCTTTCATATACACACACATTAAAACAAATAGTAAGCAAAAAAAGTTAACAGTCATATATTCCGAATTTTGTCTTTGTACACATGATTGTCTTCTTACCACATGCAACTGGACTTTCCCCTCAAACAGGGCAGCAGCATAGTCACAGTTCAGGCACATACTGGCCACTGTCCCTAAATACTCAGTGTCTTTTACACGCTCCACACCTGAAACACACACATGCACACTTAAGTAAAGTTACTGCTACAAGTCAGAATATTTCCTTTTTTTCTCTAATGTGAATTCATACTGTTCCTCACTTACCACCCTCTCCTAATGCATAAAACCATGCTCTGTTATTCATGCCCACAGCAACATGATATGGTCCCACAGCTATGAAATTAGGCTCCACCTCCACTGCCATAGCAACAGGGGACTCCTAAGAAGAGATAAAATGCCATCTATAAACTACATTTTTACATTTTCTGAAAAAAAAAAAAAAAAAAAACATTCTGGCAAAAACCACAAAACTATAGGGTGTTGTGGGTGGTTGTAAGGGCATTGTCGTTCTAAGGGTGTTGCTAGGGTGGTTGCTAGATGGTTACTTAATGGTCCAAATGAAAAGAAGCCGCCCTAAATCTGTAGATATGGCTCGGGTCCTTCCTTCAACTAAAGTCTAAGGGATTTTTTTAACCATTTCGTCGCATACCAGATAGAGCTGCATGATTAATTGTTCAAAGATCGCAATCTTGATTCAAACAGCCACGCAATCGTATTCCTAAATGACAACAATTTGGCTATATCTATTATGTTAAAAAAAATTGTCATTGAATCATTCATTCAAGAGGTTCGTTCAAAAACACAGATTCATCCAGTAATGAAACAAGTGAATGCTGTCTCAATTCGCATACTATCCATCCTAAATAGTATTCGAAATTAGAATTAGTGTGCCCCCACATCGTAGTAACTTGAAATGAGTGTTCTAAAGATACCCAGATGGTCTACTATTTCCAGTAAGAATTTGAAGAATTGAAGCTTCAAATGGTTCTACACGATCCCAGATGAAACCATCGTGAAATCATGAAAATTATAGAAGTTT
Source organism: Chanodichthys erythropterus (assembly GCF_024489055.1). Classification (NCBI taxonomy): domain Eukaryota; kingdom Metazoa; phylum Chordata; class Actinopteri; order Cypriniformes; family Xenocyprididae; genus Chanodichthys; species Chanodichthys erythropterus. The sequence continues at coordinate 18,535,291 of NC_090232.1, forward strand.
TAACCATAAATGCTCATCTTGAACTAGCTTTCTTCTTCTTCTTTATTAGAATTCTGGCAGTGTAGACACTGCTAAGTGTATTACTGCCCTCCACAGGTCAAAGTTTTGAACTAATTTTTATATGCAATATGCTAGTTTAATAATATATAACAATTAGTTTAACCTGTGGAGGGCAGTAATACACTTAGCAGTGTCTACACTGCCAGAATTCTAATAAAGAAGAAGAAGAGAGCTAGTTCAAGATGAGCATTTATGGTTAAAACTTATATAATTTTCAATTTTTTTTTCAGAAAATGAGCGATGGTTTCACTAGATAAGACCCTTATTTCTCATCTGGGATCGTGTAGAACAATTTGAAGCTGCAGTGAAACTAATTTTGACCTTCAACTGTTTGGTGCCCACTGAAGTCTACTATAAGGAGAAAAATCCTGTAATGTTTTCATCAAAAACTTTAATTTCTTTTCGACTGAAGAAAGAAAGACATGGACATCTTGGATGACATGAGGGTGAGTAAATTATCAGGAAAAGTTTATTTAAAAGTGGACTAGTCCTTTAATTCAGATTAATTAAATATTTTTTTAAACAGACTGCAGAAATTAACATTTTGTCAGAACCTCTAGTTATTACAAGTTATTTTGTTTGGTTGTATATTCAGAATCGTGATCTCCATTTTAAACAAAAAAAAATTGTGATTCTCAATTTATCCTGAATCATGCAGCTCTAGTGCCAGTTATTCGATTATTAATCATAATTCTGATTGCTTAGATAAGTAATAGCACACCTCTTTTCAACAAGTTGCACAATTTGCAGTATCATACACATTTGTAGCTCACACAATGAAAGACAGGTTAAAAATATGTTTAGTATTTAGCATTAGGAGTTTGGAAAAAGGTGACGAATAATTGTATAATGATGCTTTGTGAGCACATGTATTACGAGTAACTCATATTTTATATAAGTGTATATGTTTTTGTGACGTCTCCTCACCCCTTCCACATGGTTAGCAACTGTAACCTCCAGCAGGGATGTAAGATATGCAATTCTAGTGCCACTGCTGTCTCCCAATATGGGCAACTTGGTGAGGAAGACATGCAAAGTGCCCTGCTGAGAAGACACAGCTAACAGCTGCCCATCATCAGTCCAACACATCTGATCAAGGCCTGAGAAAAACATGTACGCAGATTATTCAGTGAATATGCAAACTTCGGAGAGAACAATTTTTTTTTTTTTTTTAACACATATACAGTACATCAATATGTCTCAGAAATTATTTCATACCTTTGGTCTCCTCATCCAGTGTGACTATAGCATACATCTCCTTCAGATCAGTCAGGTCATGTATCTTAATACTCACAGAGAGATACAATAGTGTTATCTTACAGCACAGAAAGAAAATTTGATGTTCAAAGAGAGTGGTGGATGAAACTGTCACGATTGGACGAGAAAGCAGTGGAGTGTTCGTCTGAGAGCTGTAGGTGAGGTCAATCCTTAGTAAATTGGTTTTGACAACTGACTAACACGTGATCAGCTTATCACAAAAATGTTGTATATAGCAGTTATGCAAACATATATTGTAATGTGCATACTAACAAAGTCCCTTTAAGGCAAGTCATTTCACTCGGCGGCCATCTTTGAAACGCTTCTCTGGCAGCTATTTTATTTCTCTTTGAATGGGGAAACATCAAATTCTCCAAAGCTGTTCACCAAGCTTACGATTTTATATTTGAAATCACTAATGAAATCTGACAACAACTGTCTCATAAATTTTGTTTCTTAAAAAACAGCATTATTCAGGCTGGACCAGCAAATGCACATGTGCAATGTCTCAATGACTTTACGATTGGCTCTTTTATTTAGAAGGCAGGACTTATTCCTCCATACTGCACATTGCACTTTCTCCCATTCACAGCAATATGAGTGCACTGTCTTTGTATATCTAGTGTTTGATACTAATAAACACTTACCAGTTGTCCCCACAGGACGCAGCCTTGTTTAGTGACTGTGAGATGGCGATGCTTGTCAGGCTGTCTTTATGATTGTGGGCTTGAAACAACTCTTGGCCAATCTCACGGATATGTGTGGAAATGACCACAAAATAACCATGTGAAAATCCAATCATAATATAGCCATCCCCATACCTACAGAGAGAAAGGAAAATATGTGTTCAGTATATGAAAAACACAATAAGCATTTGTTTTTGGCCTTTTTTTTTCTCGCTTTTTTTGTGTTATAAGAAAGGAAAATTCTAAATAATTATAAATGTATTATTATCATTATTAATAATAACTAAAATTGCAGTTACATTTTGTGCAACAACCAGGAAGTTTTTTTTTTTTATTCTTAGTTATTGTTTTTAAGCACATTTTTAATTGATCCAAAATGGCTAAATTGGTTGAAGGAACAGTCATTCTATCTGTGGTTAAAATGTCTTGTTTGAGCACAATGGTCAAAGAGTTAAAACAGTCACTCCAATATTTTAGTACATCTGTGTGCGTGCATGCATGTGTGTGTTTGTACCAGCGGTAGGAAATGATGTTGCCGTAACGCTGCTGGAAGGCCAGTTCTATAGGGTTATCGGGGTCATTCAGGTTAAAAAGAAACAGGGTCTTCTTACCCAAAGCAACACTCACCTGCAAAGTAAAGATCATTTAGTTAGTCTGTAGAAATATTTGCATACAATGTGAAACAATGTAAAAAAAAAAAAAAAAAAAAAAATACAGAGCTGAAGAAAGTTTAGTTTCACGGTTTGTACAGCAATGCCAGACAGTTATTTGCATCCATAAAGTTCAAAATAAAGAGAAAATAACCAAAAGATATATATCTTCACTCTCCATCCAGCATCCAATCTTTAAAAGAGGTCATTCTTGAAGAATGGAAAAAGATAATTGCAAAATGCAAAATGTCGCCAACTTATTCATTCCATGCCTAGAAGACTTTGTGCTGTCATTAAAAATCTTGGAGGCCATACATAGTACTAGATGTAGTAGTTTTTGTTGTGGGGTATACTCATTTTTGCATCACCCTAATTTGAGTAAAACTGAAAAATTTGTAATCTAAGTTATATTATTAACTTACTTTCATGTTATAAGTTAAACAGATGTTAAATTAAACTTAGTCTTGTCAACATTTTGGAAATTGTTTTTGTTCATTGAGATATTGTTTAAAATATTGCTTTTCAAAGGGGGTGTACTCATTTATGCTGAGCACTATAAGTACAATCAGTGTAAAAATCAAGTAAAATGAGTATGTCAACATACAGTGCTTTCTCCTGGAGATGATCTCTCATCTGTTTTCATCACTGAGAACTGAACATCTGCAGGATCTGCTCTCACAGAAGTCTGAAGGCAAGAAAGAGAGCAGAAAAGAACATTTTAATCTATATGTCTGCATCAACCGATATAGTAATACAGGATCTCACTCTGACAGATCCTCACGTACCTGTCGAATGGTGTCTCCCTCGTGGTTGCTGATTGTTATGCTGCGGTCTTCACTGCCTAACGCCAGGAGGTTGTGAGAGCTCCAACAGCCACATGTGATTTTCTTTGTATGCTTACCTACATGTACATTATGTACAGTATGCATGATGTGGGAACTATTCACAGAGCATTCTATTCAATACATTTAAAATAATATATATTTTTACTGAAAATAAAAAGTAGAATAGAGATGAAAATATACAGAGTTTTGAGGAAAGAGAAAAGTATATTTGATAAGGAGTACCTAAACTCCAGAGTTTACAGAGTGTATTCCCTACGGCAAATACTTTTTTGTGTCGGCCCAAAATATATGTGAAGAATTTTATAAATACAAATTGTAAGCTGAAAGTAATATATTTTTAAACAGAAAATATATTTTGTTTAAACCTTCACATTTCATAAATATATTAAAAATAAATTGCAAGAGGGATCAGAGAAATAATAAACATTAGAAAAAGGCAACCTTTTCTGATCCTTTGGAAATGTTTTATCCAGTTCATTAATATATATTTAATATTAATATTATACTATTATATTAGAATAAATTATATTTATAAATAAATTATATTAAAAGGTTAGTTTAAAAGTGTAGTAGTTAAAAGTGTTTTTTTATATTAAAGGGTTAGTTCACCCAAAAATGAAAATTCTGTAATTTATTACTTACCCTCATGCCGTTCTACACCCGTAAAACCTTCGTTAATCTTCGGAACACAAATTAAGATATTTTAGTTGAAATCCGATGGCTCCGTGAGGCCTTCATAGGGAGCAATGACACTTCCTCTCTCAAGATCCATAAAGGTACTAAAACATATTTAAATCAGTTCATGTGAGTACAGTGGTTCAATATTAATATTATAAAGCGACGAAAATATTTTTGGTGTGCCAAAAAAACAAAATAATGACTTATTTAGTGATGCCCGATTTCAAAACACTGCTTCATGAAGCATCGGAGCATAAATGAATCAGTGTGTCGAATCATGATTCAGATCACGTGTCAAACTGCCAGCGGCTGAAATCACGTGACTTTAGCGCTGTTTCGAAATCGGGCATCACTAAATAAGTCTTTTTTTTTGGGCGCACCAAAAATATTCTCGTCGCTTTATAATATTAATATTGAACCACTGTACTCACATGAACTGATTTAAATATGTTTTTAGTACATTTATGGAAATGTCATTGCTGGCTATGCAGGACTCACGGAGCCATCGGATTTCAACAAAAATACCTTAATTTGTGTTCCGAAGATTAACGAAGGTCTTACGGGTGTGGAACGGCATGAGGGTGAGTAATAAATGACAGCATTTTCATTTTTGGGTGAACTAACCCTTTAATATAAAAAAACACATCTGAAAGAAGAAATAAATATATGACTTGAGAACTATTCACACAATTTTTTTTAAATTCTATTTTACCCAGAACCGGAATCTTGCGTGAGGTTTGCTGGTTGTAGATGAGAAGGTTTCCTTTAGATGTGCCAACAGCCAACATTGGCCCAGTTTTGGACCAGAGCAGGAAGGACATCTGATCTCTGTATCAACACGAAATTAGCAAACGGAAAAAAAAGCCATCATCTCTAAAACCAAATCTGATTTCAAGAGTTTATTCAATAACACGTTCCCTCTTTCATCGCATCACTCACCTCATGCCACTGTCTAGCTGAGAGGTTTTGTTAACATTTGCATCCCACAAGTAAATGGAACTGGACTTTTCAGAAATTACAGCCAAAGTATCACCATCTTTATCCCAGTCAAGAGATACACAATTCCTGCACGGACAAAACACGAAAGTATGAGCAACTACAGAAAAAGAATGTCAGTCCTACAATATTACTGCTCTTTTGTTATAAAGAATTACATTTATCTATCTAAATTACAGTCTCAGACAGAACAAACCTGAATTCTGACTTACCCAGGAAGATTTAACTCATTGACCTTCTGTCCATGCCGATCAAAGATTTTTACAAAATTGTCAGGGCTGTGGATAATATAAAATATTTCACTCAAATGTTGCTTAATAAGAATAACACTTCGTTTGGCTATGGCTATATAAACAAGCAAAACGTTGCTCACCCTGCAACTGCAAGATAGTTTCCTACTGTTTTCTGCCATTTGTATTGCAAACATGATCCAGACCAGGACTTTTCTGACAGCGTGAAAACACGCTGAAAAGAAACCAAACAAGTCTCAAATCAATATTAAACTGCAGTCATACAATACCAGGGAAAATGACAACAAAACGACATAGTATCAGCAAAGATAACATAATAACGGTCCAATTCTTTTGGTCAACATTTATACTATTAGCAGACACGAAAGTTTAGTTAATCAGTATTTTGCAGTTTATTCACTTTTATTTACATACATTCACTGGTAAAAGACATGCACTGCTGCTGAGCTAACTAGCCATCGTGCTAATGCTGTATATGATGCTTTTAAAACGTCCTCGCGAAAGCACATGTGCACTTCAGATAGCTATATCGAGTTTAAATGCAATAGGACATTAAGTTGTTTTATATATAAAAACATACTTGCCTTCATTTTTGTTTGACGAAAACGTTACACTTCCCAGGGTGCTTCACTCCGACGCGTCTTGATCTCTCTTAGCAACCACTTAGCAACAGACAGTCAGCGTTCAGCAAACAGTAACATGATTTACAAAATAGCAGAATAAATAGTAGAAAAAAGAATAAAATCTGCCCGTACTATATATGAAGTATGATATAAATAGCTGAAAATGCATGGTTGAAAGTAATATATTTTAATAGAAAATGGATTTTGTTTATACCTTCTCAATTCACGAATATATTACAATATATAAAGTCAAAACATTAGGAAAAGGCAACCTTTTCTGTTCTTGCGGAAACGTTTTAGTTTTTATTAATAAAATTTTATTAATTCAGAAATATTATTTACTCATTTGTTCATATATTATGTTTGATTTTTTGTTTTTAAGTTTTGATAAAAAAAAAAGCAAATATCTGGAAGAATATATATATATATATATATATATATATATATATATATATATATATATATATATATATATATATATATATATATATAGTACAGTTCAAAAGTATATATATAATATATATTTATATATATATTTCTGTATATATATATATATATTTATATATATACAGAAATAAAGTACAGTTCAAAAGTTTGGAACCACTAAGATTTTTAATGTTTTTAAAAGAAGTTTCGTCTGCTCACCAAGGCTACATTTATTTAATTAAAAATACAGTAAAAAACAATAATATTGTGAAATATTATTACAATTTAAAATAACTGTGTACTATTTAAATATATTTGACAAAGTAATTTATTCCTGTGATGCAAAGCTGAATTTTCAGCATCGTTACTCCAGTCTTCAGTGTCACATGATTCTTCAGAAATCATTTTAATATGCTGATTTGCTGCTCAATAAACATTTATGATTATTTTCAATGTTGAAAACAGTTGTGTACTTTTTTTTTTTTCAGGATTCCTTGATGAATAGAAAGTTCAAAAGAACAGCATTTATCTGAAATACAAAGCTTCTGTAGCATTATACACTACCGTTAAAAAGTTTGGGGTCAGTAAGAATTTTTATTTTTATTTTTTTGAAAAGAAATTAAAGAAATTAATACTTTTATTCAGCAAGGATGCATTAAATCAATCAAAAGTGGCAGTAAAGACATTTATAATGTTGCAAAAGATTAGATTTCAGATAAACACTGTTTTTTTGAACTTTCTATTCATCAAATAATCCTGAAAAAAAAATATTGTACACAAATATTTCGTACAATTGTACACATTAAATGTTTCTTGTTTCTTAATAATATTTCACAATATTACTGTTTTTACTGTATTTTTAATTAAATAAATGTAGCCTTGGTGAGCAGACGAAACTTCTTTTAAAAACATTAAAAATCTTAGTGGTTCCAAACTTTTGGACTGTACTGTATATATCCTGAATGATCCATGTGCAACCATTAAAAAGTTGACACTGAGACCAAATATGAAATTTAAATCTTAAAGGCAGCTAACTTACTTTATTCTGCTTGTTGTCAGATAAAAAGCTGCCAAGGACATTTTTAATCGTATCAGGACAATATCAAAAGGTGTCTGTCTCCCTCATGTGGAAGTGAGAGCAAACGCAACCATTGTGACTGACCTTTTTACTAAATGTCAGAGACGCTATTAAAGGGATAGTTCACCTAAAATTGAAAATTTTGTCATCACTTATCTTGTTTTAGATATCTCATCCTTATGTTGTTTTAGACCTGAAACAGATGTGTAAGTAATTATAAAATTTTCATTTTTGGGTGAACTATCCCTTTAAATTGCACAATCTTATTGGGAACATTGTCAATTCATGCTGGTTAACATAATCCCAGCATCATCAGGTTGTGAATGTATTGATTGTAACTTTCAAAAATTAAATTTATTTTTCACATACACAGACATGATATCTAAGTTCTATGATTAGTGTATACAAATATTCAAAAGGGAGGCTACTTTTGTTTTAGCTTTTAGCAACTCAATTACTAATAAATACATGTATAACGAATTTCTTCAAAGAAAAAAAAAATATCTGTATGGAGCAGAAGCCTGTTCATGTGGCAGAATTTTTTGCTTTTCTTTTGTTTGTGTATTTTGTTTATCATATTTTTTATTCATTATACAATATATGCTGTGATCAAGAGACAAAAATGTGCATTTCATGTTTATTTGGACAAAAATTTTTTTGCTAACGCTCAAAAATCTGTATTTATAACAGTAAAAACTCTTCATTTAATCTTAATATTACCTGTATATTGTATTGTGTTTATCAATCCACTCTGTAGGCACAGGTGATAATATCCAGTGATTGACAAGTGGATGACACCTTAACGTCACTTGAATGACTTTTTTTTTTTTTTTTTTTTAAATAATTAAACCTCTCAAAGACTTCCTTTTTGTTTCCTTAATGTTTCACTAAGACATCATAAGGAGAACCAGAACACTGCACCAAAGTGTGATAAATCTGCTCCATATAATACAGTCTTTAGTTGCCACACTTTATATGAACTGCAGGGAAAGTAGATTGTGACTTTCAAACACATTCAGAATCAGTACATTTCCATATAACAACCAGGTTTGGAAGAAATACACATGATGCTTTCCAAAGTATCAAACGCATTTAATAACATCACCTTTTTACAAACAAGACAAGATGAAATGGTAATAAAGGAGAGTTATCGAGAACAGTGAAAGAGTGAAAGCCCAAAGAGGGCTTGTGAAGTGAAGTGAAAGGTATAGCTAATACATAATTCATCATAATAAATGCACAGATAAACAGTCGCTAAATTCTTTTCTTGGTTCTCCGTTTTTGTACAAGAGGGGATTCCACATTCCACTGCCTGGGCACTGGTTTTCTAAAAGGGGGAATAAAAATATAAAAAGTTAACCAAAATACCATCATCTAATCTTTTTAAGATATTTGCTTATAATGTTAAAGTTCAAAAAGGTATACTATGTAACTTTGTTCAAAATTAACAAAATTTACATAATGATGTCATTCCTTCTTCCAAAACGTGTTTTAGTCTTACCCTGATTCGCTATGGTAAGCATATTATTAAAAGTTTAAATTTTAGACCTGACGGGATGGTTTTCACAGGAAATTACATACATGTCACTCATCCGTGCGTGTCTCGTCATATCCGTAAATAGAGAAAAGTTGTTATGGCTACTTTGACACATATATGGTGCGAGCTCGTAATAAAACAAGAATCAGAGATGGCGAGAACTGAGGGTTTTGAAATGTTGCAAAAGCGAAGCAGAGATGGTGTTCTTATTACTCAACAGGTGAGTAAGGTATTTTATTGAACAGATAAATTGCCATATGTAGCTCTCTAGCAGAGTTCATTGTAAAACATCTAATGTGAAGAGTCATTTCATTGTGGTTATTGTAGCACTGTGCTGGAATTTTCTTCAAGGAAGTACTGTGTCTATTAATGGGTATAGAAACATTAACGTCTTCAGCTAGTCAGCTTGAGAATTGTTTATATCTCTTAAGCCTAGTAGTGAATGTTTTATGAGCAGTAGGATAACCTTATTCATCCAGACAGAGTCACGCAGAGCCGAAGCACAACCAAAATAATGTTCTTCTGCAAAATACTTGCAGTTAAGTTTTTTATTTTTTAACCACAAAACGGCAAAAAGTTACATGGTGTAACTTTAAATGAAATACTGTAAATTAATGTTTTAGCACTTTGTCTATATTGCTGCTTCAAGATAAAGCGCTTACTGTATTTTTAAGTCACTTTGGACAAGTGTCTGTTAAATTAATAAATCTAAATTCAGCTTAAAGGGATAGTTCACCCAAAAATTAAAATACTGTCATCATTTACTCACCCTCAAGTTATTCCAAATCAGTATAAATTTCTTTGTTTTCTTGAACACAAAGGAAGATATTTTGAAGAAAGTTTGTAACCATGCCACTCTGGGGCACCATTGACATCCTTAGTAGGAAAAAAACTACTATGGAAGTCAATGGTGCCCCAAAACTGTTCAGTTCAACACAGTCTTACAAATATCTTCCTTTGTGTTCAACAGAACAAAGAAAATTATACAGACTTTGAACAACTTGAGGGCGAGTAAATGATTATAGAATTTTAGTTTTTGGGTGAACTATCCTTTTAACTCTCAATGTATAAACTTACTGTTGTTCTGGTGACATCAGGTGTAGAACGCTCTCTTCTTCCTCCACACCTTTGCTACCTGTAACACATTTCAACATATTCAGAACCTTCCAAGTACTTCCAAGTACATTTGAACACCATGCGTTATAGTGTTGTAAATAATATTTCTGACCCTAAGATTAAATGTGAATGACAATTCACAAAAACATACCTCTTCTAGTTTCATTGCAGATGGCACTGACTTGCTCTCCAAATGTCACTTCATTGATGCTCGCTTTAAAGAATCAGAAAAGAGCTCAATTAAATCCACTAAGGATGGACTTTTGTAATTATAGGAGACATCCAAATGAATGAATCTTACCCTGTGGAGTACTAATTGCTCTCCCAATCTGTTTTCCTCGTCCTGTCATGAGAGAGAGTGGTTTATTGAAGTAAACACAAAAAGCAATGCATTTTGACAGTCCATTGGTAGAAACTATGTTATTGTGTCTTATATAAATATAGAAAACAAAGAGAATAAATTACATTATCTAAAATTCCCTTGAAGTTGTGCGATTAATTATTGTACTGCAGATGTTACAAAAGAAATTACATCAGAAATGACTGACCTTTGTTGTTCTGTATGAGCAATATTACTGTTCATTTGTTGACAAAAGAAAAAAGGCTATTTTTGATTTACCTGTTGAAAACACTGTAGGGGAAGAATGGCTCCTGACTGGAGTTAGCATGCCTGCATATGTGCGGCGCCTGAGAGAACGAATAATTGAAAAAATGATGAGAATATTCATACATAACACTTTTGCCCTATTTTTACAGATAAAGTGTGCTGCTGATGATGATTATTATACTGACATTGGTGATTTCTAACTAAAAAAAAAATGATAGGTTATCTGTTGTACTGGGATGTGGCTCAGTTTTACCTTAGAGCATCAGAAGATTTAGGGGTTTGTGCGGGTCCTTTATTAGCATGAGAATGTAGAGGGGTGGCAAAACCTCCCCTGGGTGTCTGCCTCCCAACATTTGCTGCTTGGGCAGGAGAAGCCATGGCATTACTCTAAATAAGAATGGGCAAGGGAGAGAAACCAAGGAAAGAAAGAGACTGGTTCAAAAACCAGCAGCCAAGTAAAGGCATTGTTGTCAAATTTCTGCTACTTTCCAATGCATGCGTATGTTTGACTCACGTTTTGTCTGGGTGACATTATGAAGTTGGCCAATTGCTTCTCCATCTGTTGTTGTTCTTCTTGTTGTTTTTCCTTTTCAAACTGCTTCAGGTTATACTCCACCTCTGCAGCCAACTGCTCATCAGCAGCAAACAGTTCCTTCACCTCTGAACGATAGTCCTGCATTGTTACCTGTAATATACAAAAGGCTTGTGTCAGAGTAAATAAGTTTGTTAAGAAGCAAAAAGGTTTGTAAGGCATCTGTAATGAAGAACGATGTCAAAAACACATGGTAAACTACATCTAATAGGGATGGGTATGAATAAAAGAGTACTCATAAAATGACATCAATGATCAACTCCGTCTTCTCTCTGGATTTTAAAATAGTATTATATATATATATATGTGTGTGTGTGTTTTTTCAATGTATGAGTAAATTAATTTTAATGTCAGAAAATATTACCTAACGACACAGTTAAATTTTTTTGGTGTGCTTTCAAACTGTCAGTTGATTAAAACATTGCTACATAAGTACTACAACTACCACGAGGATGAGTTTACATGCTTGATTAACTGGTGTAAAGTAATGGACCCTTTTCACAGAATATATTGTGTTATATTGACTAGTTAACATTGTATTAGAAACAACTATGCAGCCAAGTTCCGAGGAATTTGCAGCTAATTTGACAACTTTCTCTTTTCTGACCAACATAATCTCTATAATTTTTCCCTCTTTTACAAAGTCACAGAAACACTATCATGGACTATCTCCTGTTCTATTAATAGACTGTTCTATTAACTATTTATCTATTGGAGCCAAAAAAAAAGAAAAGAAAAAAAAAAAAGATATTTGCTGTATTCTCTTGTTCACCACCAATTACGATGAGTTCTGCTTCTGAGAGCACGAAAATGTTTTTGTTTGTTTGTTTGTTTTTTTATTGTTTTGACTGAGCTTATGCAATTTTCACCTTGACTGAAACTAGATAAAGTTCACACTAATTGGAACAGAACTTTTTAGACATGAGACATTTTTTTTTTTTAAATCGATTTAGAAAGAGGAGATGCAATGGCCCAAGACATTTGTCTGATGTGTATATATTAGAGGTGCAAACAATATAATGTTACTTTGAAAAAAAATCACAATATTAAAATAAGATGATATGTGTCCCTGATGTAAACATATTGGATTCAGAGCTAGTTTTATTCAAAGCTCAGCTTGCTGTATTTATCAGGTATAATTCACCTAAGAGATTTAAATTCTGTCATCATAAACTCATTCTCATGTCATTTCAAACCTTCCAAAACTTCCAAACACAAATGAAGATATTTTTTGTGAAACCTGAGATTTCTGTCCCTCCACTGAAAGTCCAAACTTAAAAAGATAAAAAAAAAAAAAAAAAAAAAGTCATAACGGCATTGTAAAAATAATCAATCAAGTGGTCTAATCCAAAGCCAAGTTTTCTGAAAAGACACAATGGCTTTATATGATGAACAGATTTACAACGATGCGCATACTATAATAAACATGGACGTTCAAATGCTTGGGTGACGCACAAAAACATCATGAGAGCGAGTAAATCCAGAATTTACATTTTTAGATATATTAACCATTTATATTTTGGGAATAATAATTTTGACATGCTTTCTTGCGATTAGAATTGTGATTGATTGCATTGATCATCTTAAGTACATACGCGCTACCAGAACAGCACTCCTCAAAGTCAAAGAGCAAACTTAATTTCAATCACCATATCACATTTAGTATTAGTAGTATGATTATTAAAAGTGTTTTTAGATGGTTTATTTTTATATGTATAGTGCATTAATAGCGGGAGAGACAGGAAATAGCGAGCACCGGGAGAGTCTGTGCGTACACGGCTTGTCTGTGTAAGAGATCCAATGAATGCCTGCATTGAAAGCATGGGTGTACTGCGTGAGAAGAAAATTAAAGTTTCAGTGACATTAGTATATTTAAACATATACAATGTTGAATATAATGTATAATAATGCAATAGGGGAATATTTGTGGGTCCTGATAATAATAAAATAATATTTAAATAAATAATAAAGTAATAATAATAAAAAACCCTCTCTTATTTTGGCTTAAAATATTGCAATAGCATCGTTCTATCGTGAGATCAGTATCGCAATTTTTATTGAATCATGACATGAGTGTATCATTACTCCCCTAGTATATATACACGTAGACAAATAATTAAACTAATTTATTTAGAGAAGTGGGGGGGGGGGCACATATATTTAATCCTGTCTATATGCATCACCTGTAAGTATGCCATAAGGTGTTTCAGGACAGGTGAGTGTTGCTCTTCCAGCATGTTCTTCAGACTGATGATGATAGGAATAACATTCTCGACAAAGTTTCTCTTTTGGACCTGCACAGAAAACAGATGGCAAGTTCATCAAAGATCTAACGATAGCTCGTCCGCCTCCAGAAGCCACCCTCAGGACGTTCTCTCACCTGTGAGACCAACTTTTTCTGGGCCACCTGTAAGACCGCTTTAGCCATGGCCATCTCATCCTCCTGAGGTTCTTCTGCTGCTTGGCCGCTAATGGCTGTAAGTTTCATCTCCTTCAGCGAGAGGATGTCAAATGTATCTGCAAGCAACTCTGAGCCCTGAGAGTCCAGAGGCAGCTCAGAGTCCACAAAACTGGCTGGAGAAGAGAGGCATCTGTAAGGCTCACATCTATGTAATAAACCAGTATTTCTCTGAACTTCTGTTGAGTCCCTAACCATTTGCCTTCAACCTGTAAATTTAATTCACAGCTACATAATGGATAAATATTCCTGCTACTGAAAAACACAAGATAGTTAAAGCATTAAACATAGCTAAACAACTATGTTGGGTGGGGCTGGCACTCTATTCAGGGTTCATAAAGAGTTTGGAAAAGCTTGTTTTAAACATTATGTTTTCAATATTTGAAATGACCTGGAATTCTGAATATCATCTTCAGTTAACTTCCAGTTAGATTAAGAAATGTTTTTCTTTCTTTTTTCTTTTTTAAAGATCAATTCATGGATCCCCTGTACACTAAGTTAATAATTAATGAAATGCTTTATTACTATTTCCGTAACACTCGTGGTCCTCCATATCCATACCAGTGTTCTGTTCTTTTAACATCTTGAATGGTAACGTGACAGAAAATGTGCATTTCTGTTGTGCCCTCTACTGTACAGGGGTGTGAATTTGTACTTCTTTCAGCCTGACTTATTTAGATTCAGAATTTGTTTAATATTCATTTTTGCTCTTGGTGTAAAAGGACCATTCGTCTGTGATTCATTTCACTTTATTGCATAGCCTCTGGTGTGTAAAGGTCTTTTTTAACATTAAATAATATTCTAAATGTTTTAGGATTGATCAATCATTTGTTACAAGCCTATTCTTTAACTTTGTACAGATTTTAGGAGTGAAATTTAAGCACTTTTCCAGCACTTTCAAGCATTTATCCAAACACCACAGCAAGCAATCAATCACATATAGCTCTCACCAAGAATGTCCTGGCAGATTTTGCTTGTGATATTGAAGCGTTGCTCATCTGTAAAGTTTTTCAATAGGAACCTGTAGATCCTGAAGCGTTTGCCTTGATTCTGCAGTCCTCTCAGAGAAAACTTGCTTTTCTCACTGTCAAAAAACAAACACATTTTCAGAACTCATAGCATTCAACATCAGTAGATTCCTCCCAGAAATTGAAAGGAAATTAAACACCGTTTCTTGCAAACCACTGGAAAAAAAAAAATGCAGGTTCATATGATGTATAATCTCAGAATGTACCTCTCAGTTTGAGGAAACTTATTATATTTCTTGTGTTTCTCATAAGAGTTGAAGTGGAAAATGCACTCAATGAAATGCTGGGAAAACATGAGTGGACTCTTCTTAAGCAGAAGGTCAACCAGGCAGTACTCACAGAGTCTAAACAACAAAAACAGATGGGGAAAAAAACCCCAACAACATTAGATTAAATGGCAACATAAACTGTACTGTAATAAGCTTTTTTTTTTGTGAGGCCATATTTCTTACTCCGCAATGGCAGGATCTGGGTCCACAAGAGCCACAGCAAAGCGGAAAAACAGTGCACCTTTCCATTTCACATATTCCTCCTGTTGAAGAACAAAACATCACAATGCAAGATATTTAAAGAATCTGACACAGCCAGATAAAAAAAAAAAAAAAGAAGCCTGGAGGGTCTGATCACAGGTTTGCATGAGTACCTGCAGTAAGTTGGTGAGCATAATGAGGGTCTGTTCTCGGACGATGGCCTCTTTGTCTCTAAGACATGCTGAGATGTTTGGGATATACCGGCTCACTGTGTTGGTGTAGCGCACACAAAGGTCGCACATCACCACCACCACATTACTGCGCACGGCCAGCTCTGTGCCCACTTCTAGCTCCCGTGCAAACACAGGGAGATACTTCAACATCAGTTCCTCGTGCTGCAAACACAGCTTACCTATGATACAAAGAGAACAATACTGTCACATTCTGCCTGCAGGGTAATGTGCATCTCAAAAAAGAAACAGTTTGTAAACGTTTCACACCTAATGTGATAACAGCATGTGCTCGGACCACTGTAGGCATGGAATTGGGTTTGAACTGAGACAGAGGTTGACTAGCAGGCAGCTCATTTCCTTCAGCAGGAACTGAAAGAAAACACACACAAAAAAAAAAATAATAATAATTTATGCACTTAATGAGACAGATGATGTTTTTAAAGCACTACTTCAAGACCCTGATGTTGACACCAGCTGTAATGGCATAAAACTGCATCTTAGTCTGTGCTTACAATTCGGTAGATTTCTAAAAAGCTCTTGGTTGTGTGTTTCAGATTTACTAAAGTGACACATGCACGATAAGAATCCTGCAAAAAAGTTTCATGGACTCACCTTGCTGCTCTGAAGGAGTTAGAACAGACTGAACCAGAAGGAAAATTCTCTTCCCCACTTTAGATGGACAATGGAGAGAAGCGACACCAAGCGTATAAAGATGTTTTACCTGAGATACAGAGGATGGATTGAATTGAATAAAACACTGCTATTTTAATCACTTTATTTAATTCTTTTAACAAGTTGTGGTCTCCGAGATCAGATCTTGAGTTTAATGCACAGTTAAATTAAAGTTTTTTTTTAACAAGGTTTATGATCATATGATCATCATTAAATTGCTTATTGATTTCTTTCACATTGTAATGCAGGTTTGTGACTATGATGAAGGATTGAGATAATGATATAATTTAGTCATACAATTTTTAATTATTGTACGATTATTGTATGTTCAGGATGCGATGCCAAACTTTGTTTCATTTGTGGTAATTTGCACGTCGGCTTGCTGAAGAAATGTAAGGTGTAAACAGGCCCTATATTTTTGCTTTCCGATTTAAAAATCACTACAGTAAGAATAAATAAATATATAAAAACAGCCTGTTTAACTGTAAAGGTCGAAGAGGGTAGAAAATAGTCATGCAAAAAGTAAACAGACTGTTTTTTTTTTTTTTGCAAAAACTTCAATAATTTTATAAGTGGGCCTCAAATGAAAAAGGTGTCATTTAACTCCTTTGTAAGTACCAGAAGGTCTTCATTGATGTCTATAGCTCCTTTCTCTTGTAGAATGACACTAGACAGATAACTCTCACACACAGAAACCAGCTCTCCACAGAAACGATCCAAGAAACCCTGAAACACACAAACACAAAGAAAGAAAGAAAGAAAGAAAGAAAGAAAGAAAGAAAGAAAGAAAGAAAGAAAGAAAGAAAGAAAGAAAGAAAGAAAGAAAGAAAGAAAGAAAGAAAGAAAGAAAGAAAGTATTTAAGTATAAATAAGACACATCTAACAAGATCTTCTTGGCAATGGTATGATCTTACCAATGTGTCCTGAGTGTTGTCTGATCTTCCAAATCTGACCAGAGTATCCACACAGGAGCTGATGACCTCCAAAGGCAGGCTGAAAGTCTTCAACCAGCCCATCAGATCATCTACACAGGTAAAATGTGCATGTTTGTAATGTATTTCAATTAAAATGCCATTACTAACAAAGCTGTGTTGTGAATGTGTAACTTAAACTGAATTACTAGTATTACGAGAACAAAGTAGGTAATTAGACTGCACAACACTACCATTTTGGGGTCATTTTTTTTTTTTAAGGATTTTTTTCAGCAAGGATACATGAAACTGACAGTAAAAAGTGACAGTAAAGACATTAATTACAAAACAAATGTCGATTTCACACTGATAATAGGAAATGTTTCTTGAGCACCAAATCAGCAGATTATGATTTCTTAAGAATCATGTGACACTTAAGACTGGAATAATGGTGCTGATAAATTCCGTTGCCAACACAGGAATAAATTTAAAATGTAAAAATATGACAAAAATGAAAATAGCTATTTTAAACTATAATAATATTTATATACATTGTTAGTGTTTTACTGTATTTTTGATCAAAAAAATAAATAAAATAATTGGTGAGCATAAGAGACTTCTTTCAAAAACATTTTAAAAAGTACAAATGGTACAATAGCAGTTAAGTTAATCTAAATTTAACTTGACTGAAAATGACTTTTGGTTCAGTGAG
The DNA here is from genome assembly GCF_024489055.1 of Chanodichthys erythropterus. NCBI lineage: Eukaryota > Metazoa > Chordata > Actinopteri > Cypriniformes > Xenocyprididae > Chanodichthys > Chanodichthys erythropterus. The sequence goes on from NC_090232.1 coordinate 18,553,177, forward strand.
TGTGTAAGACCAAGAACTTGTGAGTTCAAGACTAACTCCGGTTAAAATGAACTGGCTCACAAGACCAACTTGTTTACTTCTTAAATATGTATTAAACTAATGCCACCTCACCAGATCAAGTTATGATGAAACCACATCACCTGTCGCCAGTGGCGACTACTTTTAATTATAATCACAATTAGTAATTTTGTCACATTTACAATAACTTCAGTCCCATTCTGAAGTCCTGACACACAACACTTACCTACTATTCTGGCCTTGGTGTCATCATTGAGATTAGAGGCAATGTCACCCATAACGCTCAAGATATGACAGGTCATTGTAACTGAAACGACTGGTGACCTGATAATTTGAAAAAAATGAAATCACATGGAAAGCAAGCAGACACCATTTACACTGTACATCAGTGAAAACCTAAATTATTCACTACAAAACTATACTTTTTGACAGCTGTTTCGTACCTGATAGTATTCTCCCAGGTATCCAGAACGGTGCCATAGTTCAGTTTAGGAGAGCAACTGGCAATTTTAGCTAACAGCAGCCAGGCAGCAGCGGCCCTCTCTCCCTCTGTGTGAGACAGCAAACTGTTCACAAAGGCAGGAGTGAACTTCTGCTGCGGAGCCCACACGCTGAAAGCCTTGCTGAAATACCGGCTACAGCAGAGAAGGATGTGGAGGAGGACTGAAATTAAACAATGAAAGCAAAGAAAGGGGGAAACATGTTACACGTCACTAGTCACAGAGGGTTAGCTGACCTGAGGTCTTGACACTTCTCACACATCAGTCCCAGTAATTCCCAGGCAAGCCTCTGAGGGGTGTCGCCATCCCGATATTTGCCTTGAGTCTTAATGTGAGTGATGACGACATGGTCCAGACACTCTAGAGCTTTCTCCTGCACAGAGCTCTCAGAGTCCATGACAGCCGGTAACACTCCTCTCAGCCAAGCCTCCTGCACCTCTTTATTTTCAGGTAGAGCCTGGACACATCATAATTGAAAGAAAGAAAATTATAGGATGTTAAGTACACAAACTAAACTAGCACTTGTCTTAGTGTCTAGAGCAACTGGAGCTTCTAACCACAGTTGCAGTGACTTTATCAATCAGCAATTTGCTCTTTTATTTAGAAGGCGGGACTTATTTCACCATATTGTGCATTGCACTTTTTCCCCATTCATAGTAATAAAAAATCAGCATCACCTGCTTTCAAATGGAGCGGCATTTAATAGACAGAGCCGTAGTTCACTGATAAGCCACGCAATATCGCGTTAAATATCGACGGCGATTCATATCGATATTGAACGCGATATTGCGTAGCGTGTCAGTAAACTACGGCTCTGTCTATTAAATGCCGCTCCATTTGAAAGCAGGTGATGGCGATTTAGCGGCAATCAGGGAACCGGCTTTACTGATGAAATGCGCGTGACAAAAGCATTCGATATATCGCCCAGCCCTACTTTATATATTAAGTCTTTGATTACAATAGTGGTTGGAATCACTTTCACAATGATTTTTTTACATTGACAATAAAAACAGGCAATCAAAATCCATGAACATTTAAAGTGGCAGAAGACAAAACTGCACCATGTGCTTCTAATAAACAGAATCGTGACCCTAACATAGGTATAATTATCATTCTTGGTGTTAATGGGTGTTAAGACATATGGCAACCCCTCATTGGCCAGGCCATCACCATTTGCATGTGTGAAAATAAAAAAATAAAAATCTAATTTTTATTCATGATGGTAATATTGTGTGGGTAAAATTATGCAATTATGAGTAAACAGATATGATTAATATCTTATTTGTCAGAGAAAGCTACCATACTACCAGCTGAAGTTGTGAGGAAAAACAAGGGAAAATCTCAAGTTTTTAAAAAGACTAGAATTAGAATTTAAACATGACCTCAGTTGTAAACATTAAAATGCAGAGGCACAGGTAAAAGTTTGACTGTTTTGACTAGCTAATCATTCTACTGGTCATAAAAGATAGAGATAGAGTGAATCCATCTGTTAGATGCAGCAATAACATTGTAATGTGAGGTTGGGAGGGGGTGCTCACAGCAAGGAGGTCCATAAGGCACTGCATGGCTTTCTTCTTCACTGAGACAGCAGGATCCCTGCAGCGCTCTGACAAAATACTCAGATTCTCCGCACTGCATGAGATCACCCCATGCTTCAGCAGACTCATGACGGTCTACACAAACACATGAAAGACACACAATCAGGTACAAGTGCTTGCTTTAACTGGCCTTGCATATTCTACCATTAAAAAGAAAGAATAATAAAAAAATAAAAAAATCTCTCTTTTAAAGTAGTCTTATGCTCTCCAAGGCTTCATTTATTTGATCAAAAACCATAAAAACAGTAATACTGTGAAACATTAGAATTTGAAGTAACTTCTACTTTTATACATTTAAAAAATTTAATTTATTCCTGATAGCCATACTGAATATTCAACAGCCATTACTCCAGTCTTCAGTGTCACATGATCTTCCGATAATAATTCTATTATGCTTATTTGGCGCTCAATAAACATTACAAAAAGTATTTTATTTCTCTTTTGAAATAAAACTGTTTACCATGCAAACATAATCTAACAACAGCAAAACAAAGCTCCCTCCCTAGTCCACAGAGAGCATTTCTGGAAATCAATGTGCAAAAATGGGTAAAAACAACATTTGAATGTGCATGGCTAGTGTTAGAGTCGCAGTGCCTAAAAAGAGCAAGCAACAAAAAAAAATTCCTGATGAACTAGTTGACCATACTAATATGAATAACCCTACTGTGAGTTACACCAGTGTCAAAAAGTCAAAAATCTGGCAATCACAAACAGTAATTTATTCGGGCAAAAACTGCCTATTTTATAGGTCAGAGAGGGTGGAAAGTGGTCACATACAATTAAAATAAATAAGAACCGTTTTGGTGCAAGAAACCTTGACTTGAATATTTTAAGTATAATATAAAATAGGGATATTGTGAAATGTTACAAAGTATAGTCTGTATTTCATACCTCCAGTGCACTTTTTCTAGCATTGGTTTTTGGATCACTGACATGCTTTTTAAATAGAGCTAGAGTTTCCTCATCTAAAAGTAAACAAAAAGAAACATTAATAAAGAAATTGTTGGTCATGTAAAATTTTTCATTTAAAATGACAAGGCCTGTTTGAGTTGAACTTACTCTGTAAGGAAGTATTCATAACACTCCTGTGGCTCGTAGTGATGCTCTTGTGTTTCGTAAGCTCAATGGTTCTGAAGGTCAGGGCACTTTTCTGACCAGTTTCTCTTCTCTTTAGAGTTTCTGAGGGGAAAAAACAACATAAACTGAACAATCACTGACTATTAAAATGCCTCTCCCCATTTCATTTTAAATACCAAAATACAATCTTACGCTCAGAACGGGCCGAATCCAGCATAGTCTGAGCACCTGCTGAAAAAGAACGAGTATTCAAATGTACTGCATGTTACAATTAACTGTACAGCTCAGTGTAAAATGTTTGTATATGAGGGAATTCTATTCTTTAATGTACTGTATTATTATACATACTATTGGAGAACAGTTCATGCACACATTTTGTGGCATTCTGGGAACCCAGCTCCAGACACTGTGCCAGGCAGTGCAATGCGTGACCTCTGACTGTGGGAGAGACGTCATTACGATGATTGTAAACTATATTGTGCACCAGGAACTTGTGAGACAGGAACACAGCCATCTCAGGGTCCACCGTGTCATCCAATTCCCTCTCACTCTGCCCCAGAAGGACCATGGCAACATCAAGGGCAAACATTCTAAATGCCACCTGAAGAGAGTTTTTTTTTTTTTTTTTTAATTATTAATTATCAGGAACAGACCAGTGCATCAACAAATATCAAATAATCTGTGCAACTGGCAAGTTGTGCTTAAATTAAAAATTATTAAGGAGCCGTTATAGCCACACTGTTCACCTTGTTATTCCGGGAGTAATTATACACCCATTTAACAATGGCTGCATAGTCCTGACATGGCATCTTAGCCATTAGCTTCCCAACAGCCTGTGCTCCACTGGCTCGATATTCAGACTTCTCCACCATCTAACACACCCACACGCACACACACACACACACACATATTTTTTAATGTTGACACTTTAGTTCACCCAAAACACAGTTTAGTGCTTTTTGTCCGTTTTGAAGTTTAACAGCTGTGGTCACTATAATATGTCATATGCAACTGTATGTAGATTCTTATGGAAATCTAATTTTGTGTTCCATTAAAAAAAAACAAAAAAACATCATATATCAGAAATGACATGAGGGTTGAGAGTTAATAAATGACAAAACTGAAAATTCAAATGAAATCATTATTTTTAAATATTCATTTAAAATAAAATATACCTGATGGCAGATGTGTTGCACAAGGATCCGTAAAAGTGGCAATGTGGCCTCCCTCTGTTCATCAACAATATGACTAGAACACACATAATTCAAACCAACTCTCAGTATCAATGCTGAAGAAGTAATAAATTTAGAGACTGTATGGCATTTTAAAAATATAACTCTTTTCCTACATGAAATGCAACTGGAGTCACTAACCTAATGAAAAGGATGGCATGGTCTCTGGCACCACAGACAGCCTGAGTTGAAGCAAGAAGACATGGCTTGGACCTTTCCTGTGTTTTCATCATTAGAATCACATACAGTAGCTTGCGAAACACTCGGCGACGGCACTGTACAAGAGAACACACAATGATCAAGCAATGTAATTGTGCAACCAAAATACATTGGTCTTTTTAGAGTAACCCCACCCACCTCATCTCCTTCACCATGAATGGTCGAGCAAAGTAGGCCCAGTCCATGATAGGACAGCTCAGGCAGACTCTCTAATTGGTCGACATTCCTGTAATCACACAAACACAAAAACTCAGAAGACTGCAAAGCTTGATATAAAGTCAGGTGTATTTGTGTGAAAGACTCTTGAGAAGAAATGCATCACTTTTGATATTTTTAACTAAAACAAAACTATAATTTTTTCTTCTTGTTGATTAGTTTACCCAAAAATGAAATTTCTTTCATTAAGTACTCATCCTCATGTCTTTCCAAACCCCTAAGACCATTCTATGTATAGAACGTCATCTTCTCTAAGATGTTCATCTCCGGAACACAAAATTAAGAATGTTAATTTTTTGATAAAAAACAAGACTTTTTTTTTTTTTATACCCCATAGAAAGCAACATAATTACCACATTCAAGGTCCAGAAATGTAGCAAAGACATCATTAAAATAGTCAACATGACCACAGTGGTTCAACCGTAATATTATGAAGCGACGAGAATACTTTTTGTGCACAAAAACAAAACAAAAATAATGGCTTTATTCAATAATTTTGTCTCTCCCCTGTCTCCTACACTGTTTACACTGTATTGACAGTGCAGGCTTCTGTGTTCATGTCAGAATGCAGAGTCTGAATGAGAGTGGTAATTATGTTGCTTTCTATTGGGGATATAAAAAAACTCCTTAAATTTCATAAAAAAAAATATCTTAATTTGTGTTCCAAAGATGAACAAAGGTCTTACGGGTTTGGAACGACATGAGGGCGAGTAATTAATGACAGAAATTTCCTTTTTGGGTGAACTAACCCTTTAATTGAAATAAATGTAATATAAAGTAAATCATAAAAAATAAATGAAAAACTTACATTTGAAAAAAAACTAAAAAGAAAATTAGAAATGTTGCCTTGGAAACAAACTTAAAAAAAAAAAAAAAGTTTAAATGAAAACTGGAAATAAAAGCCAATTCAAAATATAATAGTATATAAATATAATACTTAAATAATGCTGTAATGCATTTCACTTTCTTCTAATTTTGCATTTACCTTTCCTGAGAGAATGACAGATCTCCAATGACTGGTTCAAAGTTGGTAAGTTCAGTGAAAAGCTGAAAGAAAAAAAAAAATATATTAATTAATTAAAATCTCACCATCCTGTTGAGTATAACTGTACAAAATGCACGTTGGTTTCACTATTATCAACATGTGAAAGCGTTTAACCATACTCAGATCTACACAATAAAGGTGATAGAGAGGATTTTTTCGTCGACTGAGAATCCAAAGACTGTTACTGAGTTTTCCAAATGAGCGCATGCGTAAGAACAGCCCCCCTCCTTCACAGCTCACTTCAAAGGAACGCCTACCAAAAATCGTGCACGAGTATTGGAACATGAGTGTGTACCACCGGCATTCGCTGTTTTGTGTTTTTTGGATTCATTATGTCGGACTCACCGCAGGTAAGTCATAATCTGCAGTTGTTACTCCTGTCTCCTGACAAAAACATTGCATGCGGTGCCTGTGGAGTGTGGAAAGTTACTGGAGCGCGCAGCCGCGCACGTCTCTCACAAGGAACGTCACGGCAGTGATTGACAAGCCAGAGGGCCAATCGTTTACGCGATGATCGTGTAAACGATTGGCTTATGTTTTTAAGGCCCTACCTCGTGCACAGATGATGTATATTAATATTTTTACTTTCAGTGCACCTAATAAATAGTGTTTTATCTGTTAGTAAAGACAGTTTCAAGTAATATTGAAAAAATGTATAAAATAAAACATCCTCTTTAGCACCTTTAACATTGCTTTTCTGCTGAGTCCAATATGCTCTGAGAACAGGTTATCTACTCTCAAACTTGCTCTTTAATGGAACAGAAGAAACTGTACAAACCAATCCCCAACACTACCACAAAAAGCACACAAATGCTGAGTGAGGCTGGAACGCATCATTTACAGACCTGAACACAACTGTCAGCACTCTGAGGTTTGTCTCGTAGAGAAAATTTCTCTAGGAGTCTCAGAAGTGTGCGAACCAGCAATACAACGCCCTCCCTTAGTTTCAGCAAATCCTGTGCAGAAAAGTACATCCCCTCTTCTTCGTCATCATCATCATCAATCTCCATCTGTTGGGAAACGAAACACAAAAATATGCAATACATGACATCACTATCATTCACAGATAGATGAGTCTAAATCTTTGGAGAATGTGTCAGAATAGGAACGTGAACTTTTAAAGATTACGAGTGTAATCACATACACAAACAATAAGTGTGTCACATACACAAACAATAAATCAAAACACTATACCTCGTCTGATATTTTCTTTGGGGGTTTGGATCGTTTTCCAGGTTTTGGGTCACCTTGGGAGCTTTTCAGAGAATCTTTCTTACGTTTCTTGCCAGAGTCTTGAGGCCAGCATTTTAGGGGCATGTTCAGACAGGTATCAAAAAGGATCTGATGGTACACTTTATTTGCAACACTACCTGAAAATGGACAAAAAACAAACATTAAATAAACTAATTATAGTTATGCTATGTTAAAATGGAAGGATCTGACATCAAATTTGCTTTTATGTAAGCATTTTGGTTGTGGATGAAAGGCCCTTGACATCAATAAAAAACCTGAATCTTTTTTTTTTGGCTCTACATTAATAATCCGTTGCAAACTGACCTGGTATTTTTAGCAGCAATAAGTACAAAGAGGCTGCTTGTAGACCAAACAGTCTCTGCTCAAGACTGGGACTTTTGGCTTTAGCACTAAGGATGAAGTAGGACAGAACAGCCACCAAAGTTTTTGCAGAGACACCATTCTCACCAAACACCACCCAGACACTCTACAGGGGGAAAAAAAATACATGATAATGAAATCATAAGTAGGTAAGTTACATTGCAACAATAACTGATCTACTATGTTTGTGTAAGCATTTAGTGGGGTGAAACAGAAATAAGTCAAAGCATCATCAAGTTATACCTGTGTATTGTCCTCATCCTCATTGGAGAAGGTCAAAAGCTGCTTGTAAACTGCTTTTAAAACATCAGGGTCTTCCTTTACCTCCTCCTCAATAACAGGGTCAAGAGGCTCTGTGTGGGTGAACTCGAAATCCCACACTGCATCCACCCAGGCTGAAACATTTCAACAATTCAACAACATATGTACAATGATGCCCAAACATGATGCAGGCTGTTCATTAGTTTTAAAACAGAGAATGATCATGCGATATACAATATGTCTACATAGTATAACTATAGCAGTTTGAACGGATAGTTAAATGGCACGTCCTGATATTGCTGAGTTAGATGCGTTCCTGGGTCAACATAATTTAGTCTTAACCCTATTCCTACCCCTAAACCTAACCCTACCCAAAGGTTATCCCAAAAATCAGAGGGAAATGATAGATGAATAACACTGATGTAGAAGCACCAATTCACGATTTTAAGCCTAAACTTGACATAATCTGCAAACTTGTCCCTGAAATCTGATTTGAGATTTGAATGCTGTTCCAGGATCAACAAAAATGTTGACCCAGGTTATGCAGTTAAATGTTAGATAGTAAAGGCAGTGAGATGGGATATAGCAGAACAAAACGTTTCGCTAAAAAACACCTAAAATATCGCATATTAAAAATTATTTTCGAAACCAAAACAAACCCCCGGAATGACAGCGTCAGTTGCAGCCCAAAATATTTCGAGTTAAAATAGAACAATGCACACGGTGAGTCTCAAAAATCATTTAGCAGTTGTTTGTAATACATGCACGTGAAAAATATGAAACTATAAGTTACCTGTAGACACACTGTTTAATTTTAATAACTGCACAGCACGTATCAACTCCATCTTCCGTTCAAAACAACGCGCCAACAGCCACTGTAGTGGGACCTCTTCTCTCCCGGCATGCACGGCGGCATACACTGACGAGCTCATGAATATTAATTAGAAAATTACTTTTTTTTAGTTTTTATTAAACTTAACCATAATAACAGCAAGATTACATGCACATATGGTATAAATATCTAAAAAGATAATAATAAAATAATTAGACAAAAAGACAAAATAACGTCTAATAACGATGAGGCGTGTCAATTTTTAATATTCATGATTCAAACCAGTTCCGTTTCGCGCTCGGTAAATCCAGCGCATGCGCAACGCTTCGTTCTGTGACGCACACAGTTACGCGCGTTCCTCAAAAACTTCTGTGCTCAGATAGAGGAAATGCTTCAGAATGTAAATACGTAAAAACAAAATAACAAAGGACTATAACGCAAGAATTCAAGTAAGCGACCAAGATAGGTGCACTAATTTCTGTATAATGTAGCGTTCATATATATGTTTTATTACCTGTGACTCGCTGTATGCAGTCTGTGTCTCTCTGTTCGATGTTCTCTGAATTTGTTGTAACGTTACAGCTTTTCTTCTCAATACCTTTTTTCTGTCTGCCTGTTTATTCATTAATGCATTGGTGACACATTGTGTGGCTGCCATAAAACATTTACATCAACAAAACTAGTAATATTTAATTTTTCTGTTTCTCTGTCTATTTAGGATTGGAAAATTGACAACTTTATTGATAGTTAATAATTTAACCATTCATATAACAGCCCGATAATGAATCCCAGTATTACAGAAATCTATTAAGATCTGCTGTATCAGAAGTCTTCACTGTGCATTTGTTGTTTGACTCTTATCTGCTCACAGGTGACTTCAGTTTTCCTTACCCCATTACTGTCCTCTGATGATCACATTACAGAGCATGAGTGAGATTTAATCATACCCCAGTGTTTTGAGGCAAGAATGACAGGAGGAAAATGGCAGGAGAGGCTGAAGTCTGTGGAGCAAAGAGCCTCATCCTTTCAGTCTTCTCCTCTGTGCTGTCCATACAAGCCACGTCTGTCCCGGCCATGGCAGCCCTCGTCTGTCTGGAGACTCTTCCCACGCCAGAATGCAGCCATCGCCTTCATTCAGCAAATAAAACAGGTATAGACATAAGCTGCTAGATACCTGTTTTAAGTCAAGTATATCATCAACTGTTTTTAAAATGTTTGTCTCTTATTGTTTCTTTGTCAGGACGTGCACATATTTTCACTTGAGAAAGAAGGCAGTGATGCTGGACAGAGGATTTTCCTAGTGACCAGCTACAGTGAACTTTGGCATTATTACAGGTAATGTTGACATCTATAATGATAAATAAATGTTTGGGAAGTTACTCCTATAAAGTAATCTGCTACGGATTAGTTACTTTACGCATTACTAATTTAATTTCACTTCACTTTTAATAAATTTTACATGCACTTAGAATCATTGTTGTAAGTGAATGTCTCTTCAGCACTCACAGACAGTCTCTGATGCACTGCTATGAGGTCATTCTGGAAGGGGCCGTCTGCAAACTCTACTTTGACTTAGAGTTTCACAAAGCCTCTAACACACACCTGGATGGCAAGATGATGGTGGCAAAACTAATTCAGGTAAATAAATACACTACCAAATTTGGGGGTCAGTAAGATCTTTTTTTTTTTTTTTTTTTTTTAATGAAATTTGTTCTTTTATTCAGCAAAGACACATTAAATTAATTTTTAAAAAGTTTGTTAATGTTAATTCCAACATTTATTCAACATTTGCTAATACATTTTTAAAATTAAAAGTTATATTTGTTAACATTAGTTAATGCACTGTGAACTTTTTCACTAACATGTATTTGTATTTTTTCACTAACATTTGAAAAAGATTATTAAATATTGAAAAAAATATATTTCTCCCTGTTAGTTTATGTTAGTTCATACATTAAAGGTGCTAAAGGGGATGTTTTGTTTTATACATGTTTGCAATATTACTTGAAACTGTCTTTACTAACTGATAAAAGACTATTTATTAGGTGCACTGAAAGGAATAAAATTAATATACATCATCTGTGCACGAGGTAGGGCTTTAAAAACATCAGTCAATCGTTTACGCGATGATTGGCCCTCTGGCTTGTCAACCACTACTGTGACGTTCCACTCCACAGGCACCGCATGCAATGTTTTTGTCAGGAGACAGGAGTAACAACTGCAGATTATGAGTTACCTGCGGTGAGTCCGACATAATGAATCCACTAACATGACACAGCGAATGCCGGTGGTAAACACTCGTGTTCCGATACTCGTGCACGAGTTTTGGGAGGCGTTCCCTCGAAATTCTCATGGATGCGCTCATTTCAAAAACTCAGTAACAGTCTTTGGTTTCTCAGTCGACGAAAAGATCTTCTTTAGCACCTTTAACTAATGTTAACTAATGCTGTAAAGTACTACCATGTTTATAATGTAACAAAAGATTTCTGTTTAAAAATGCATGCAAAATAAATGCATTTTAAACATTTTTGATAAAATTAAAAAAATGTTAGAATTGCCAAAAATTCTTGTAAAAGGTATAAAGTTTCCTCAAAAACATTGATAATAAAAAGAAATATTTCTTGAGCACCAAATCAGCATATTACAATGATTTCTGAAGGATCATGTGACACTGAAGACTGGAGTAATGATGCTGAAAATTCAGCTTTGCCATTACAGGAATAAATTACATTTTAAAATATATTAAAATAGAAAACAACTTTTTAAACTTGTAATAATACTTCACAATATTATGGTTTCTACTGTATTTATGATCAAATATATGAAGCCTTGGTGAGCTCAAAAAAAAAAAACTTTTTTCAAAAAAAAAAAAAAAAATCTTTCTGGTGCCCCTAAACTTATGAAAAGTAGTGTGGTGATTTGTCTGTTTCAGTTTTAAAGGGTTAGTTCACCTATAAATGAAAATAATGTCATTTATTACTCATGTCGTTCTACACTCGTAAGACCTTCATTCATCTTCAGAACACAAATTAAGATATTGTTGATGAAATCCGATGGCTCAGTGAGGCCTTCATGCCATTCAAACTCTCAAGGTCCATAAAGGTACTAAAAACATTTGAAACAATTCATGTGAGTTCAGTGGTTCTATCTTAATATTATAAAGGGACAAGAATGTTTTTTTGTGGGCCAAAAAAAAAATATGGACCTTGAGAGTTTGAATGGCATTGCTGTCTATGGAGGCCTCACTGAGCCATCGGATTTCAACAACATCTTAATTTGTGTTCCGAAGATGAATGAAGGTTTTATGGGTGTGGAATGACATGAGGGTGAGTAATAAATAACATTTCCATTTTTGGGTGAACTAACCCTTTAAAATGGACATCCAAAACTATGGTTTTCATAACTAGACATGTACTTTTCTTAATATGGTATAACAGTATGTGTGTGAGAAGCTAGAGGAGGTTTATGGACTACACTGCTCTGCAAAAGACGTCCTTAATCTAGACTCCAGCACGTCTGAGAAGTTTAGTCGCCATCTTATCTTCATGCTTCCCAGTGCTGCATTCAAAGACAACTCCCATGTAGGTGAGTCATTGTCATCATCATGTGCTTTGAGCGACTCTTTTGAGTGACACTATTGGTGGTTAATGCAGATATATATCGACATTTGTCACAATCTGTGTGACAGTGATCTTTGTGTGTGTGTTTGCAGGGCGATTTATTCATGATATCCTACATCCTGCTATAAACAGCCTTCAGAAAAGGTGAGTGATGACAAACATCTGAAGGGCTGTGATCAAACTCATTGTTTAGAACTGATTTCTTATTTGCCCCTCTTGTTTTCTGTAAAAAAAAAAAAAAAACTCCTCCTGTTTCTTACAGCCTAATTTTTGATGTTGCAATGTTAATACATCATTCTGTTTCTGTTATAATGCCATATTGGTTTGATTTGGTTTAAAGCAATCCAGAGGCACCAAGAGAGAACAGAGATGATGTGGATGGTTCTCAGGTCAAGAGAAGAAAGTACGAAGAGAAGGATCTTGGCTTTCTAGTAGTCAAGAGCAAAAATGGGCAGGAACAACTTTTTGTTGACCTGGGTAAGAAGAACTAATAGTTGGTTCTTTAGTTTACAAAGTCTTGAAAACATTGTTTCGATTACACACAGGACTCAGTCAGAGAGGAATGCTGTACACTGCAACTTAAATGGTCTCTTGTGAAAAAGATGTACACTTTAGCATACTTTTAACGTTGTTGTGAAATCAAATTTACCCTATTTACATTGTTAGCACACGTTACTAGTCTTGTGTTGAACAATTAATCCGTGCAAGTTAATACACAAAAAAATGTGTTTTTCGTAGTGATCTTTAATAAAAATCTGAAAATTTGCTTCTGCTCTGGAATGGCGTTCCTTCTCTGACATCAGTTTGGCGGCTTGGGTTAAATATCCTTAACCACTCTCCTCCAATCGTCAGTCTGCTATGAGCGAGGGATGAAGAGGAGGTGCACTAAAATAAAACACTGCCCTCTATTTAATATTCCCTTTCACTTTGGGAATGAATACGTCACAACACTGAAGTAAAGTTGGTTGCGTCTTCTGGTTCACTGGGACTTCAAAAAGAGATGGAAATAATATACTTTAAAAGGATAAAAACTAAATGTAATGTTTTCAGACACTTAAAGGGATAGTTTACCTACAATAAAAAATTTTTCATTATTTACTCACCCTCAAGTTGCTCCAAACCTGTATGAATTTTTCTTCTTCTGAGCACAAAGGAGTTAGTCAACACATCAATACAGCTTTATAGTACTTTAAAGTAAAACTTTTAATTTGACATGATTACAAAGTGTATTTATTATATTATCAGCAAGTACAGCTTTTAAGAAAATATACTTTTAAGATTTAAAGTACACAAGTGTATATTCAAAACGTTTAAGCACACTTCTTTTTACGAGAGTTAAGGTAAAGGACAAAAAAGTTATCCCTGATGTTAATACCATGCTCTCCTCTTTTGAAGGCGTCTACACCAAGAACAGGAACTTTCGTCTCTACAAGTCCTCCAAACTGGGAAAGAATGCAGCCTTCAGTGTGGCAGAAGACAACAAGTTTGTCCCAATGGCCTCCAAGCACACCACAAAAGAAGAACGCATATTTCTAGCTTCTTTAATCACCAACATCAGGTTATTTACGTGTAAAAATGTTGTGTAAACATGTTGTCCATGCTATGGTGGAGCCAGCGTTTTTGTGATCTTATTTTTGTGTCTCTCTCACTTTCACACACACTAACGCACATTTCTGTTTTGCTCCAGTTTCACAGGACAGAAGATTTTGATGTATGATATGCCACAGAAGAATACAGCAGGATCTCTGTGTTCAACCCTGCAGAGAGAGTCACACAGCTCGGGTGAGAAATACAAGTTAACATCACCAAGTGTGTTCAGTGAATTTTTTTCAAAATTAACCATCTCAGGTCAGTGCTGCAATGTGGTTTGCTTAAAATTTACATTAAATACAGTATATAATGTGCATTTATATATATGAAATTGAACATTTGCCAGCCCTGTGGCTGTTGGGTGAAAAAAAAGTTAAGCTGAATGCCTTGAATGTCATGCTTTACTGTTCACACCACTGACCAGTCACTACAATTAGAGACTTCTCACTCCGCCCTCTCCGTTTAGATCTGTTGGGTGTACAGAAGCCGTCTCCTTTTAAAGAGGTGGATGAATTTGTGCTGACACTCGTGTTCAAGGAGGGCATTCAAGGAAGTAAGCAGGAGAAAAAAAAATCTGTTTTGTAGTTCGGTATACTTTCATTTATATTAAATTTCTGTCATTATCTACTCACCATCATGTTGCTCAGCATTTTTTTCCCCACAAAAGCAACTGAAGGTCACATTTAACCCAAACAGGTATCAGGAGATGGAACTACTTTGCATCTGAACAGCTGCTGGTGTATGACATTGAGAAATTCCGCTGGTGCCACAATGTGAAGCGCTTCCACAAGAGCAACAACATCATGTGAGTCTCTATCACTGTGACTTGCATTGCTTTACATTCTCTGTTTTATGGTTTGCAATAAATTACAAATGCTCTTTATTCTTCTTTTTGGTAGAATTGTGGTGGATCTCAAAGAAGAAGTGTGGTATCAGAAATGCCTTGACCCTGAGTGCAGGAGACAGAACTACAGATCCTCCAGTACGCTTCATAGAGGAATAAATAGATATTGTTCCCAGATGTGTTATTAACTAAAACTATTAAAATCATTTTAGATAATTAAAAAAAAAAAACTAAAAATAAAAATATGGAAATTTTAATTAATATTATAATAGCATATAAATAATTCTAAAATAAGATGTGGCAAGATATGGAAAGTTTGTGGGCAATGACGTTGCATTTAAATGGGTTTGTTTGTAATATGGTGGCATTTCTATATTCAGGCTTCCCACTGCCTCAGGAGGTCTGCATGAGCCACCTACTGATGGAGGTCAGTCAGGATTCACCTGTGTACACATTTTATCCAATGTAGGATTATGTAAATTACTGAGTACATGTTTGTGTGTTGACTTGTATACCTTTCTATATCTAAAGGATGAAGAGGATCAGGCATATTTAACGGATGAACTGGGGAACATTGAGCTTGCAAAGAGCCCTGTACCCATGACTGCTTCAGCAGCTCCCCTGTCTGAGAACACTGAGGATTGGGGAGAGTGGCCTGATGACCCTGCTTATCTAGAAGCTTTGCAGGAAGTAGAAAGGGCCACTGAAGAGGTACCTGATGAGCTTCTGCTCCAGGCAGTGACTGAGTGTGAATGATGCCAGTATGACCTGAAAGACGCAACTATTAACTTACTATAGTGCAATACATTTCTTTCTTTTTTCTGTAAAATATGTGCTTAAATTCTGTTTCCTTATTAAATGTTCAATATAAAGTTAATTCATTTCCATTATTATTGTAGATGACTTGGCTTGGGTTATTACAACTGTAACTGAACTACATATTTTATTTACACAGATAGATATGTCAACATGCACCTTTTACTGCAAACTAATGTCAAAACAAAACAAGAGAAATATAATTTAATCTTTGAGCATAAATTGTTTTAAAACATCTAATTGTACAATAAATGATAAATATACACACTTATAGCACTGAGAAATAATGCAATACAAAAAAAAAAAACATTGGTCAAGATTCTGACACAAAAACATCTGCATTTGACACCTTTGACTCCTTTCAAGATCCTCAAAAGGGACATATTTGATGCGCTTTATATTTAAAAAAAAAAAATCATATTTAAAGTTGATTTACCTGTGAAGAATAATTGTCTTAAATATTTTGCCAAATTTCAACCTGCAGTGACAAGGTAATGCACATTTTCAACCGCTTTTGATTGAAGAAAACTAAGTTAAAACTCTGCAACTGATAATCCATAAAAGCAACAAGTGGGCATAAATGACAAAAATTATTGTGACAAGTTAAATGGATGGAAACATTTAACAAATATAAATATTTAAGTTCTTTAATGTTATGGTACAAAAATACTGCTTTTGGTTACTTTTCTGATTTATAGAATCATTTTTAGGATAAAGATTGAGGAAAATTCTTGTAAGTAAAACAAAACAGATAAATTTTATTAAGTCAGATATATTAAAGTAATATACATTAGTTAAAATACAGTATACAGAAGTGTCCTTTTTCCTCTTGCTCTCTGATATTCCACAAGAGGGCAGCATGTGTCTATTCAGGACAGGGCAGAAATGCTTTATGTTGCTGTATAAATATAAATATGAAAACCTGAGGAGGTGGTCTTCCCCAGAGCCTTGGTTCTTTCTAAGCATAAGGGATTTGTTCCTTTCTCTATAAAGCTGAACTAGAACAATATGTATCATGAAAGGCTATACACAAACTAATTGAATTTAACCTGAAATTAGTAGGGTGGACGAGTGTTCTACAAACATCTTTTTATTCACTGTTCTGTGATTACGATTGTACATATGACTACAGTTACAGTGTGAAAATGTTTTACATATACAAAAAAATAGAAAGCTTTTTAAATTCAATCAAATTTCGCTAGAAGGAAAAATTGTAACTGTACAATAAGGTCCCATTAGTTAATGTGATTACAAAAAAAAAAAAACAGCAATAAGCAATTCATTTGTTACAGTATTTATGTTCTTTGATTTGATTAATTTAATAAGAATAACGGATATTCAACACTTAATTTTAGTAAATGTTGAAATCAACATTAAGATTAAGAAATGCTTTAGATTATCATTGTTATTATATAGTATGTTATTTTTTTGTTAGTTCAACTAATATAGTTAACTAGTGATAACAAATGGAACCTTTTTGTCTTATTACCAGAAAAAAATTGTCTGATGGGATTTTGATCTTAATTTTTTTTTTTTTTTCAGTTTTCATGAAATGTATGAGTCAGATTTTCATGAGTCATATTTGTCAAGCATGTTTTTTTTTATTGCACGAATGAATACTATGAATATTACAAGAATGGCTTATTAATATCAATATTGTCACTAGAAATTTTTTAGTTATTTTGAAATATGGCACTTTGATGTTTTCCCATATTGTTATTGAGTTAATAACAATAATAACTTTTAATTTATAAAGGACTTTATTATCTAACAAGGGAATAGGGGTTCTTTCTATTCCCACAGTATGAACACCACTGTGAATATACAGCATTTTCAGAACATTTTATGTTCTTCTTTGTCCCTTTAGTTTTGTACCCCTTATAGCCAAAAGAATGTCTCACAGAAGGAACACATGTCTTTATTTTACAATTCACTTTCATCATCAGTGAAAGTTTTCATCAACACTGTGAGAGGGACATTCTACAGCATGTGTGCATTTCTGGCTAGTCTTTTCTGCTTGTACTGAAGGAACCTCTTAAAGGGGTCGCATCAGGACAAATTACATTATCTTTGATCTTTTGGGAAAAAAAAAAAAAAAATCAAAACCTCCAGTCCAAAAAAGACAATCTTTCAAAATTCAGCAAACAACAAGCACTGTTTCATTTCAAATACAAAAGAGGCTGTTCACATAGAAGTCTTAAATGTAAAGTAGTTAAAAACAGGCCTTTTAAAGTCTGCATGAAATGAAAATTCACCCAGTCTTATAATGCATGTTATAAAACTAATTGTAAACAACTCGTCGGTGCACGTTTCAATTTTAAAAAATGTTTTGACCTCGTAATGTTTAATCAGAGTCTCATAACTCGATCTTCTGGTGAAAACCGTAGACTTCTCCAATCATTTAATCTGCTTAAACCCCACCTCAGGATGTATTATGTATAGGCTTCATACAGAATCTTTAGAAGCTATTAGTCATCAATTAATATTGAAATATGAAGATTAATTTTGAAATCTTTCACTGTTAATTTTTAGACATTACTGAACATGATGAAGAGGCTCAGAAGTTTTTATTTGCAATAAATATTCAGTTGCTCATGGAGCATTCTCATTTTGTGTTTTAAAAAAGAAGGGCAGTGAATGTATACTTAAAGTCTTTTGACGTAAAAGACAGAGGTGATGAACAGTGATGTCATCTCAGGGTCAGATCCAGCTGAAAGCAGGTGGGCCATGGTGTCATGATGAGACAAGGACATCATAATTCAAGGAAAGGAGAGCACTGATGTCACATCCCAAGAAGGCGACGGGATCACCTGATTCTATGCAGTGTGTCTCTCTGAATGACCCGAGAGCATGATGCACAACATGTGGTGCGATAGTATGAGTACACACACAAATGAGCCTGGACCACCACCACACAGTTATAGTACATATCTCTGCAGGACTCATCTACAGAGACAGACACAAAGAGAAACATCTTAAAGGTACAGTTCACCCAAAAATTAAAGTTCTGTCATCATGATCATTCCTAACCTATATGTTTTTTTTTTTTTCTCCCATTAAGTACAACATAATTTACACTGTAATTTTCTGTAATTTTTGAGTTATAGACATTTATATTTATGAGCACATAAAAATGACCCACACCCAACTTTGATGCATTTTTTGCCACTTGAAAATTTGGTTGTTATCATAATGGCAACGACCTATGTTTCCGATTTTCCTACTTTGGTACGAAGGTTTCGGATATTGATTTTGATATTCACGAAAGTTGTTTAAAAGCTAAATCACAACGTTGCACAAAAACCATAAGGCGAAACCTAGCATGTTTGGTATAGTTGGACTCTGCAAGGACTCAGGAATCTAAGGAGATGAACATAAGTCAACAAAATCCAAAGTTATAAGCATGTGAATATTTGATTTAACCACTAGGTGGCGCTGGCTCGAAAATTCCCAGGCTCCTTAATGGCATCATGTGGATGATCCATAACTAGTTTTGTAACAATATGCTAATGCAGAGGTCTCCTAACTCAGTCCTGGAGGGCCGCTGTTCTGCAAAGTTTAGCTCCAACTCCAATTAAACACACCTGAACCAGCTAATCAAGGTCTCACTACGCATACAAGAAACTTTTAAGCAGGTGTGTTGGAGCTGGTTGGAGATAAACTCTGCAGGACAGCGGCCCTCCAGGACCGAGTTTGGAGGCCTCTGTGCCAATGCATTCATATAATACAGCATTTTACTACAAAATTCAAAATGGCCATATGGAAAAATTGACATGCTGCCCTGAATCTAACAAGATCACTTTCATGATTTTTGGTCAAACCATTCATAAGTTATAAGCAAAAATGGCCATTTTTCGCATTTCCGGACCAGTAGGTGGCGCTGTGCTGAAACACAGCATGTAGCCTGAGGTCATGCTTGTGATGACATAAACCAAGTTTGGTCTGAATACCATAAAGCATCTATTTTCGCAAACACTACGTAAAATTTGTTTGCACGTTATTTGACGAAGTTAGTTAGACGAATCAACTTGAATTCCGTAACTTTTGTCACCATGGTCTTAAGATAAAGTGTTTCAATTTCTGTGAAAATCCGACAAACCAACTACGAGTTCAAAATTCAAAATGGCGGAAAAATGTTTATGACGGAAAATGACGGCATGGGGGCAATCATATTATCATGAGCCAATAATTTTCTAGCCCTTATGGTTCAAAAGTTATTAGCACAAACGTGAGTGCAACTTTGGACAGTTGGTGACGGCACTAAAGGGATTGAGTTAGAGACACCAAAATAAAGCAAGTGACAGCTGAAGAAAATCATACCAATCTGTGGTGTGCAGGTGTGTGTGTTACACTTCTCTTGATTTGCAGGTTCAAGGGCAGGATCACAGTCATGGCTTGTGGTTTGATCATCTCGCAAACAATGTACCTCCCTCACTCGAAAGCCTCCCTCGCAAGAACGAGAACACTGAAGTAGTTAAAAATATTCTTGGTAAATAAGTTGATTGAAACAGCTTGGTTGAAGCTGCACTGTGTGTGAGAGGAACTAACCGAGCTCCACTCTGTCATGTACCACTGCGCACCACAACTCTTCAAATAGCAGGTCTGTCCACTCAGAGGACGGGGCAGATGAGAGCAGCGGTCATCTGAGGTGACTTGTAATTGGCCGTTGTTTTGGACAACACAGACCACACCTCGACTTTGGGTACCATTGCCACATTCAGATGAGCACTGACACACATACACACAAATAAGCAAACAGGTTTTAGTATTTGATCAGGGTTTTTTTTTTTGTTTTGTTTTTTGTGAATCAAAAACATACGCTAGAAAATCAAAGCCAAATATCTAACGAAATTGTGTTCCAAATTTAAAATCACAAAAATTGAGGTTCCTGTGAGCTCTGATTAGGTGCTATGCCAAAAATAGCCACAGAGTGTAACTCATACTTCACTGAATTTTTTTGATGCGTTCTCCTGTAGCAAATTAAAACATTTCTGTCACAATATCACTTCTATATGGAAGCCAGTTTCCGCCACTAAATAAAAAAATATAAACAGTAATTGCGACTTTGTCTCAGAATTCTGACTTTTTTTTCTCACAATTGCGAGTTATAAAGTCAGAATTCTGAGATAAAAACTCGTAATTGCCTGATATAAAGTCACAATTCTGACTTTAACAATTTTTTTCTCACAATTCTGACTTTTTTTCTCACAATTGTTAGATTGAAACTCACAATTGTGTGAAACATTTTTCTCGCAATTCTGACTTTTTTTCTTTCAATAGCGAGTTTATATCTCAGAATTGTGACTTTATAACTCGCAATTGTGAGAAAAAAAGTCAGAATTCTGAGATAAAAAGTCACAATTACTGTTTTTATTTTTTTTATTTAGTGGCGGAAACGGGCTTCCATACTTCTATCACAAAACAGTCATCAAATATGGAACCTTGACTCTCAGATCTTTCCAACCATATGTGATTTGTCAAGATTAGAAATAGATTTGAATATAAAATAGTGCAGTCAATTTTGTAAAATGTGAAACATGACACCTCCCACTAGGGGGAGGAGCCCACTAAAAGGATTTAAAGAACCATTTCCATGGTAACGCAATATCCAATTTCAAAATTGTTTACACAGGATGAATTTTGAATGATATCTAATTTATGATGATTACTAAAATATTTGACAGAAAAAAAGCAATTAAAAAACACTAGCATAGGCCTGACAGATTGGTGACAACAGGTTATTAACTTTTATATTTTTAGTTTTCATTTTATTTTTAGTTCACATTTTAGTAATTTTTTTATGTGCTTTTATCATTTTTTCATTGTTTTTTGTTTTACTTCTATATAGCTTTAATTTTATTTCAGTTTTAGCTTTAGTAATTTTAGTACTTCAACTAAACTTTCAGTTAGTTGACTGTTCTGCATGTGCGCGTCCATGCACCTGTCCCCACGCTCCTGTGTACCATTCCAGTCGCTGTGTGCAGGGGCCAAGGTCACACGGCATGAGTTCGCCGGGTTTATCCTCCTCATCGCAGTTGTCCAGTGGCAGTGAGTTTGTCTGACTCATCATACACACCACTGACCGGCTGCGACTTCCTTCCGCACAGTCTGCAGAACACTGAACAGAGACATAAACAGTGGTTTTAGAAGTGCTATTGAAATACTGAAGAAAAGTGCACGATTTCTCACCCTCTCACTCCAGAGAGAATAGAACCAGCTGCTGGCACACACTCCTTTGTCACAGTTCTGCAGGTCCTGTGGGCGAAGGGCCATGTTGCATTCTTCATCAGAAACGATGTCACCCAGGTTATCCACACACACCACTTCTCTTCTGCGCTGACCTACTCCGCATGGCACCGAGCACTGAGAGAGAGAGAGAGAAGTTTTTTCTGAACACTTTGTATTGATGGCTACTGACCTCAAAAGACCATAATCTGGTAAATATGTACGCCCTAATATATCATATATTGTGCAGGTTATCATAAGAAAATATAGTGTAAATAATAATCTTGTTGAAATCAGTGTTGAAAACAGTTGTGCTGTGTAATATTTTTGTGTACACCTTGATTTTTTTGATGAATAGAAAGTTCAAAAGTTGTAAAAGTTTTTATTGTCACTTTTGATTAATTTAGAAGATCCTTGCTGAATAAAAGTAATTATTTCATTTAAAAAAACAGAGAAAAAATTAAGAGGGGGAAAAAATACTTACTGACCCCAAACTTTTAAACTGTAGTGTTTACAGTTACAGTTATTACCTTGTTATAAATAATAATAAAATATAATAAAATAAATCACATCGCTTATTTAAATTTAGGTTGTTTAAATTAAATAAATCATGAGCAGTGTTATTTAGTATAATTTATTTACTATTATAGTATTTATTAATATTTTGAATTATTTTTATATTGTAGTTTCAGTACTTGAGTTTAGTTTAGTTTTAGTACTTTAACTTACTTTTTTTTTCAGTGAGCTGCCAAAGCAACATTTCTAATTTTCATTCAAGTTTTTCAAGTTTAAATATTTTATTTTAACTTTATTTTACTTAATACAATTATTTTATATTTTGTACTTTTTATATTATGTATTTTTTTTTTCCTAATTAGGTGGTTATGGGGCAAACTGAAACCTCTTTATTCAAGCCAATATTCCGATATGTTATAGATGTGTCATCTTAATTCCAGATGATGTCATGAAACATAATTATGAGTATTAGTTTAACCTCTGTCTCCTTTCTTCTTGCTTCAAGTACTTAAGTACTTAAGAAACTGGCACATCTTACCCCACTCTCCCCTGCTCACAGACACATTCACAAACCTCTGTCCAATCTGAGCGGATCTGCCACTCACTGCAGATCTTGAGTTGGCATACAGTGGTCGTCTCTGGCATTTCTGTGTTATCGCAGTGGCTGGTCGCCACGACGACTGTGCTATTGCCATGGTGTCCCTGCGTCTGCTGGCAAATCACCTGACGATACTGGAAACCTGGACCACAGGTCTTACTGCACTCAGACCACTCCCCCACATCCCAACTACAAACACACACACACACACACACATACACACTTGTATATGTGGTTTACGGGGACTCTCTATAGACGTAATAGGTTTTTATACTGTACAAACTGTATATTCTATCCCCCTACACTAACCCTACCCCGAAACCTAACCATCACACAAACATTTTTGCATTTTTTGAATTGTTTTTTAATCCATTTGGTTTACGGAAGAGGAAGTGTCCTCATAAACCATGTTTACATTGTAATAGCCATGTCATTATATACATTTGTCTCCTCATAAACCATGTATACAAGAACACACACACGCAAACTGACTGAAGGACAACTGCTTGGTTTCATCCACATGTGCTTCTCATTTGCATCATTTGAAAATCAAGTCCAAATGCCCATATGGACGATTTTTTGATGTTCCAAGATTTGCAGGCATTTAGGACTGCTTGTCATTTGTTGTGTTCAAATCTACTCTGACAAAAAAGAAGTTTATTCAAATGTGCTATTGGTATACTTCTTTTAAAACTAAAAATAAGCATATTTTAAGTGTGCTTTTTCATACAAAAATTATACATAAGTATACTTGGCTTATACTGACAAGTATACAGAGAAGTTTAAGTACATTTGTCATATACTACTTCATAATGAAAACTATGATTAAGTATTCTAAGTATGCCTGACAAGTAGTTGTGACAATACTATGAAAAGTACTTGATTATAATCTGTAGTCTGTTATGTGATATTTAAAGTTAATAGGCTATATTTTAAGTATATTAAATTGCAACTCCATCATTAAAAAATTACAAATATATTTAAATACACAACATACAAGTTTCAATAGAAATAACGTAAATTACATTAAAGTATGTTTGTCACTTGTCAGTACATATGACAGTATGCTTTAACCATCTTTCAAAGTAATTATGAAATTACATTAAGATGCACTTAAGTTGTGCTTAAGTGAGTCAAAAGGCACTCTAAAGTTTAATATAAATATCTACATTCATTAACATGAAGTTAAGAGTCTGAAAACATTAGGCCCTACATTCAGTTTGAACTTACTAGTTCACCCAGAAATGAAAATTTTGTCATTTATTACTTACCGTACCCTCATGTCATTCCACACCCGTAAGACCTTCGTAAATCTTCGGAACATAAATTAAGATAAAAGAAGATTTTACTTGAAATCCGATGGCTCCGTGAGGCATCCATAGGGAGCAATGACATTTAGTACCATAAAGTGCCATAAAGGTACTAAAAACATATTTAAATCGGTTCATGTGAGCACAGTGGTTCAATATTAATATTATAAAGCGACGAGAATATTTGGTGCGCCAAAAAAATAAATATAACGAATTATTTAGTGCAGACCTGCAAACTCCTCAGAGTAAAAAAGGTGACAGTGTCACGGGGGGTGGGGGGTGCGATTCACATAAATGACCCAAATGACCAAGAAAAAGGTGATTGTCAGCTAAAAGTGACAAGTTTGCAGGTCTGTAGTGATGGCCGATTTCAAAACACTGCTTCATGAAGAATCGGAGCATAAATGAATCAGCCAACAGCTGAAATCACGTGACTTTGGCGCTCCGAACAGCAGATTCGACACACTGATTCATTTACGATCCGATGCTTCCTGAAGCATTGTTTTGAAATCGGCCATCACTAAATAAGTCATTATTTTGTTTTTGGTTTTTTGGCGCACCAAAAATATTCTTGTCACTTTATAATATTAATATTGAACCACTGTACTCACATGAACTGATTTAAATATGTTTTTAGTACCTTTATGGATCTTGAGAACGGAAATGTCATTGCTCCCTATGGAGGCCGCACGGAGCCATCGGATTTCAACTAAATATCTTAATTTGTGTTCTGAAGATTAATGAATGTCTTACGGGTGTAGAACGACATGAGGGTAAGTAATAAATGGCAGAATGTTTGGGTAAACTAACCCTTTAAGTATAATTTTTTAAAGTAAAAGTAATGTAGTACCAACTCCATGTATAGTTTACAGCATTAGTTGTTGAGAGATTTTTTTTCCTTGAGAAAATATGTACTGTACCTGATACATATCCAAATTAATAGATATAGAATCACAAACTTGTAAATCGAAATCATTCAAAACATGACATTTGTTTCAATACCCAGCCCTAATACTTAAAGTGCAAAGATAAAAGAAAACTTACTAGAATAATTGAACTAACTTTAGTGCTGGTGTTTTTGGGTTGTTGTTTTTTTTTTCTAGATGATTTCAGACTTCTTTTGTCTGCAGTAAAAGATGTTCACTCACAAGGCTGGACAAGGCTGTGATTGACACTCTTCTACCTGGGGGCCAGAATGACTGGTGTAGCTACAGAGATCCCCCGGTACAGTAGTTTGAGTTGCCCTTTCCACACAGCTGAACAGAACTTGACGACTTCCTGATACACACACCAGACAAACAGATTAAACAGAGACAGACAGGACAGACAAAACATAACATTGTCTTACAAGTACAGTGTCTGCTTCTGGTAGAATACCAATCTATCTTGGTTTTATTTGCAGGCACAAAAGTATGGTTACTCTGGATTTGATTTAGGTTTTAAACAGCGAGGACATTATGAAACATCTGCAATGGCCTGGAATGCATGAATGTTGTGTGTGTGTGTGTGTGTGTGTGTGTGTCTGTGTCACTATATTCAAATTCAGAACATCATTCATTAGACAACACAACAATGTGTTTATATATCTCAAGGCCAAAAACATAGAAAATGTTCAATTTCTGTCTTACAATTATTCTAGGAATCTTTTAAAAGAGCACTTAGTTTAGCCAGACCAAATAAAATTACCGCAAATACACCGCAAATACACATTAATGTAAGGACTAATGACAAAACTACCTGTTCCACAGGTGGCACTGCAGGGCGTTGTTGTCATGGCAACCCAGCTGTACTGAGGAACTGGTTCAGGTGTTATAGGGTCCGTTGGAACTTGGTTAGGATGAGGGCTGCCCATTGAACTTTCACCGTCATTATTCTCAGGATCAGGAAATATTACGTGACTCTCTACTGGAGGATGAGAGAGACAGAGAGAGACAGAAGAGGTGAGAGATGGTTGCTTAACATTTTAAGAAGAAAATAAACAAGAACAAACTTAGACACTTTAAATTATTATTATTATTTAATACAGCTGAGCATATAAAATGCCCTTATTGCTTTGCAGATAAAAACTATCAATCATTGGTTTCTTAAAGGGTTAGTTCACCCAAAAATGAAATTTCTGTCATTAATTGTAAGACACCTGTAAGACCTTCGTTCATCTTCAGAACACACATTAAGATATTTTTTGTTGAAATCCAAGAGTTTTTTTATCCCCCATAGAAAGCAATGTAATTACAGTCATTCAAAATCCAGAAAGGTATTAAAGTCATTGTTAAAATAGTCCATGTGACTAGAGTGGCTCAACCTTAATGTTATGAATCAACGAGAATACTTTTTGTGCGCAAAAACAAAACAAAAATAATGACTTCATTCAACAATCTTTTCTCCTCGCTGTCAGTCTCTTACGCAGTTGATGCAGTGCAGAGCTCCTGTGTCAGCATCACACACATGCATCTTGCTGCTCATGTGAACCGCGTCAGCCAATACTGAGCTGGCGTTTGGACATAAACACGGAAGCTCTGCACTGCATCAACTGCGTAAGAGACTGAGGAGAAAAGATTGTTGAATGAAGTCGTTATTTTTGTTTTGTTTTTGCGCACAAAAAGTATTCTTGTTGCGTCATAACATTAAGATTGAACCACTGCAGTCACGTTGACTGTTTTAACAATGTCTTTACCTTTCTGGAATTTGAATGATGGTAATTACGTTGCTTTCTATAGGGGATAAAAACCAATTTTGATGATTGCATCAAAAATATCTTAATTTGTGTTCTGAAGATGAACGAAGGTCTTACGGGTGTGGAATGACATGAGGGTAATAAATGAGAGAAATTTCATTTTTGGGTGAACGAACCGTTTAACATCTTTTCAGTGGTTTAGTACGATGGTTATCTAAACAGCATGGAAACAGTTAAATTAATCTACAAACTTCTGATTTTTGGGGGGGGAATTTTGTTTTTTGATTATTAACTTCTTGAGTTTAAACTTGTGAATCAAAACTCTTTAGAAAACACTGTTCAAAAGTTTTGAGTCTTTGAGATTTTTAATGTTTTTAAAAATCTGTTTTGCTCACCCAGGCTGCATTTATTTGATCAAATATACAGTAAAAACAGTTATATGAAATATTATTACAATTTTCAGAAGACATTACTCTAGTCTTCAGTGTCACATGACATGATCCTTCAGAAATCATTCTAATATGCTGATTTGGTGCTCAAGAAACATTTCTTATTATTATCAATGTTGAAAACAGTTTATGAGAACAGCATTTATTTGAAATATATGTATTTTTTGTAACAATATAAAAGTCTTTACCCAAATCAAATTTTTGAACAGTAGTGCACTACTGTTACGCATTTGTGTGTGTATATATGTGTGTGTGTGCATTTGTATATTAAAGAAATACTTACCTAGAGGAAGTACACTAGAGTAAGAATAGGCATCTGAATAAGTGTCAGTGATGGGGTCTTTGGGTAGAATGTATTCATAATACACGGATGGATTGGGCTGTTGGTAAATCACCTGAAAAATATGGAGTTTAAAACTAAAAATCCAGTCTTACAAACTATTTATAGGGACCTAATCAGAAGCCCATGTTATCATACAACTATATACTTCCTAACTTTAAAAAAAAAAAAAATCTCACTGAATAATCCACAGAAAAACAGAAAAGGTACTGTTCATTTTCTGCAGAACATTATCAATTAAATTTTCTTTAACCCTAAAAAACAGCACAATGCAATGTGTAATACAAAACATGAGTAAAAATCTATACAGATGATTTTACAGACTTTTCTTAGAATGTAGATTGTCTGCCACACTAAGCCACTTTCTATATATATCTGTAATCAAGACAGTTTATTGATATCATACAGTAGGAGCGGTCTCTCACAAAGAGATGCAGCTCCTGATTGGTTGGTCCAGGAGCAGTGATGGATTCTCCCGCTCTGCTGCGTATCTCATTGGGCCGTTTGTATGTGAGCTGAGTACCCGCGGCATAGAAATGTCCAGGCCTGTCGATTACCCAGTCACCATTTATCACTGATTCACCAGTCGCTGTTCTGAGAGCTTGAAAAAAGAGAGAGGGGGAAACAAGATGATGGATGGAAGGACAACACATGGTTCCATACCACATATTAACCTTACTGGGAAAAACCAGGCCACACCAGCTGGCGTCTGGAATGTGGTAGCTGTTATTTTGCTGGTCCAATGTGACCATATAAAAAAAGAAACCATATAAAACCTTAAGATTTGGCACTTTGAAGAACATGGTACAAAATAGGCCCTGAAATGCATAATAATGGTCAGTTATTTACCTTCATGATGTATAAGTATTATAGGAGCTTTTTTTCCCTGTTCCATTTTATATGAGGTTTGCTACCTTACAACCAAAATTTGGGTTGCAGGGTCTACATAAAGTTTAAAAACATGATTTGTGTTGGGGTTTTTTCACCAGTAAACAAATATTCAAAATTGATTAAATTTTAACAGGGTTATTATTATTATTATTTATTTTTTTTGTCTAAATGAAGATGTTGATTTGTAATAATTGATAAACCAATTAAGTACACTACTGTTCAAAAATTTGGTGTTGGCAATATTTTATTTATTTTGAAGGAAATTAACACTTTTATTTGTGAAAGTAAATACATTTACAATGTAACAAAAATTTCTATTTCAAATAAATTAAACTTTCTAATCATCACTACAAATGCAGTCAATGCTAAAATTTAGTTTAACATTTTTTTTTAATATTTTTTATAAATATTCTCACCTTGCTGTTTTTTAATCTAACATATATTTCTCAGAACACATACACACACATGCACATGCACATGCACACACACACACACACACACACACACACACACACACACACACACACACACACACACACACACACACACACACACACACACACACACACACACACACACACACACACACACACACGAGTGTTTTATGTCTCAAATGCTTAATTAAAATTGCACCATGTTTGAGGAACATGCCATGATAATGAAGTAAATTAAAAACAAGATCAAGCAGGCATTCAGTTCTATTACCTAAGTAGTTCCTGGTCTTCTGTGTTTCCTGTATTTTGATTCGCTGAGCTCCAGAGGGGATATCTAGGATCTTGTGGTAGCCAACAGAGAGCACAGAAAGAAAGAGTGTCCCACTGAACAGCTCACATGAGCTCCCATCTCCTGCGCACACACCACATACATCCACCTGGAAACCCTCACAGCCCTGCATGATAACACACACACACACACACACACGATTCAGTCTTGAGTAATGACTCTTTCACCACACAGATGAAGACAGGGATTTCACCACTTCAAATGGCAGACTATCTGGGCAGATGTGTTTGCTTGAGATCTTATTAATAAAAAGATTAAAATCAAAATTGAACAGCTAAGATGATTCGATTTCAGAAAATTCATCAACATTGGCTGTCTTATCTGGCTAGAGTTAATCAAAAAAAGCAAACATGTAGCTCTTCAAAAGGGTACTGCTGTCTTTCACTCAAAATGCACTCATATTGAGCTGCATTTATGCCTGTATATTTTAAAAAGCATTCAATCATTTATAATTTATATGTAAATGACACTCAAAGCACATGATTGCATATTTCATGAACATTTCAAGTAACACTTTACAATAAGGTCTCATTACATTTGTTAATGCATTAAATAATGAGCAATACATTTTTTACAGTATTTATTCATCTTTGTCAATGTTATTTAATAAAAAATACATCTCTTTATTGTTTCAGCTCAGCTCCATTAAATAATATAAACATATACAATTTTTGTGTTTATTTTTCAATGTTATTTCAGGGCATCGGCCATCACTAGATATTGTTAAAAAGTTTTTTTTTTGTTTTTTTGTTCTTTTTTGGCACACAAAAAATATTCTTGTCGCTTTATAATATTAAGGTAGAACCACTGAACTCACTGTTTTAAATATGTTTTTAGTACCTTTATGGATCTTGAGAGAGGAAGTGTCATTGCTGTCTATGCAGGCCTCGCTGAGCCATCGGATTTAATCAAAAATATCTTAATTTGTGTTCCGAAGATGAATGAAGGTCTTATGGGAGGAGAAGGACATGAGGGTGAGTAATAAATGACATTATTTTTTATTTTTGGGTGAACTACCTTTAAACTAATGTAGTTAACTAGTGTTAACAAATAGAAACCTTATTGTAAATGTTACCCAATTTTAGTATACTGAACATGTAAACAAATATCAAATCCAATATTCACCCACGCTCTCAGATTAATGAAGATAAATACAGAGAGAGACAGTGAGGACAGTGATTGTTTGTGTTTGAGATTTATAGATTTGGAAACACTGCTACTATAATTGCAATGATTTACTGTAAACCACTTCCTAAAACTTTCAAAGTTGAAAGTTTAAGTACATTCAAAGCATCATCAATCCCTCTTAGTATAACACTACTATAATGAAAAACACACACACTTCATGGTCAGACAGGGGCCACATCATTTCATGATTCAAACTTACTCACACTACTACAAACCATCAAATGCGTAAACAACTGAGATTGATAAGGACTATGAAAACACACACCTTTTCTCCCAGTTTGTCAGACTAATAATAAGAAACAGGCTTAGTTTTAAGAATATCATACTAGACAGACTGGAAAAATTCTGCTTCCTAACACCAAAACACACACACTTTTGTTTTTCTATCATGGTGGGGACTTTCCAGTGACTTCTTTTGTTTTTATTTTGAGTTCATGATATTCCCTATCCCACAAACCTCACATAAACCTTTCGGCATTTTTTTTAACAATGTTATTAATACGTTATTTAGTATGTTTATTAAGTCATTTTCCTCGTGGGGACCTTTGGCTGATCCCAACAATAGAGGTGATTTCGGGGTTTTACTATTCCTATAGGGACGTTTAGTCCCCACAATGTAGGCAAAACCTGACCCCACAGCCTGACACATTCGTACTTTATAGTTTTGCATTTTTTTGTCCCCCAGTTGATCTTTACCAGAGCCATCATGTTTGCTCCAGTGTTTACTGCACTGGGCTCAATAATTTACACATTCTCACAGTACTCAATAAGTTAAGATTTTTAAAATTATTTTAGATATTTCATGCTTAAAGATTTGTTCTCAAACACAGCTAAATAAATTGTATATATATATATATATATATATATATATATATAATATATATTTTATGTAAGGTTTTGATCCACTTCAAATGTTGATTACTGTATTATTATATTAAAAAAAAAAAAAAAAATCTTTCAGAAACATAAACAGGTTACAGGCAAGATAATATTTTTTCGCAACTGAAACTTTTTGTGCCAACTCTTAGTGAAGTCTTACTGTATACTGTATTTCTTGTCTTATAATGAGTACTCTCCACTTTGTAAAGTATTTGTTACTGTAATTATAACAATTACATTTCTGTAAAATGTGCATCATTTTAAAATGCTGTAATGTGCTGTTTGTAAAATAAACTTTGAAAATGGTATCACATTATTGTACTATACCTGAGCATTTCTACATTTCATCAAGTCATATTTATGTAGATTTCAACATATTAAATTGATATATCAAGTAACTTGCTACTCTACATGTTGAATATTTTGTATTTCTACATTTTAAATGACCCTAATTAAGTTGTATTCCAACACACTATAACATATTATTCTGGATAAACACTGTATGTTAAAAGCACTTGCATGCATTCTAGTTCTGCCGGCTGGAATCATTTGTTCATTCTCTGCGGTTCTTACCTCTCCAGGGCCGCTGCTGGAGTCGTTGTCCCAGGGAACAGGCTCTGTGGGTGGGCACAGGAGGGAGAGCAGGAGGGTCATCTGGAGGAAATGCTGGATGAGTCTCCACTGGTGTCCTCTCCAGGTTGGCAGTTGCATCAAACAAGCCATGAGCAGAATAAGACAGTTAGTAAGTGTGTAAATGTGTGTGTATGTCCTGATCTCAATGAGAAGTACTGCAGTGGTGCTGTCTCTGAATGGAGATGTGTGTTTGTGTGAGAGAAAGTTTTAGTGAAAGGGGGTTTCTCTCTCTGGTATTTAAGTGTGTGTGTGTGTGTGTGTGTGTGTGTGTGTCTCTCTCTCACCCCCAGACAGCGAGTCATATACACACTGGCACACATCTCCCTCCTCTCCTCTTTCCACTCACCCCATTTTTTGTTCTTTCATAAGCAGCAAGGATTCCTTCCAAGAAATCTCTCTGTGAGAGAAGCTGTAAAATGCTTAGAATTACAATCACTTTCTGATGGACAGACACAGTCTCTCTATCTTTCTTTCTAACACTCAGAGAGGCTTATTCTGACCTAACCAGAACTAAATCAGAGAATTAGAGGGGAAAAAAACTCTCCCTCTCCCTCTAAAAGCCACTAGAACAGAAAACAAATGTAAAACAGGCCCATTCTGTAATGCAGTCCACAGCCGTCTCTTTGCATACTTGAGTGTGTCTTGTGGTGTGTAATTTTGTAGTAATGAGGGTGTATGTCACCTGTGTCCAGATGGTGTGTGTGTTTTTCTATGACCTGCACACCTTCTGGAGGTCACATGATCTTCACCTCATCAAACGGTAGAGGAAAGGAGAATATCAAGACATCAGACCTAAAGGAAAAACATAGAGAACATTCAGAACTCTTGCACTGAAACATTTGGTCAGTTCTGTTCACAGAAAATATTTTCACGGACATAAACTACTGGAGCTCAGACAGACGCGGCAAAGGAATGTTTCTTGTGGCAGTGGTTTTGTGTTTCTTTATTCCAGGTCAATAATGCAAAGCAACTTAGTTTTTCTTCATTGCAAACACATTAAAATGGATTCTATTAGCATAAAATCCAGAGCATTACTTCAGCTCCCCAAACAAAGACACATTCTTCGAAACTTTAAACTCTATTCACCTGTTGTCACACATGTTCCATCTTATTCAATTTTTCTCAGAAATCTTCACAAAAATGTCCTCATGAACACAGATTTAACCATGTTCTTTTTTTGCACTCAATATAATTCACTCAGGATGTCTCAGTTAACACGTATCACAAAATCAAATAAGGACACAGGTGAGTATGTTTTGGAAGAAGCAGAGAGTTGAGGGACAGAATGGGTGAATAGACTTTCACTGGAGGGACAGAAATCTCTCAGATTTCATTAAAATTATCTTCATTTGTGTTCTGAAGATAAACCAAAGTCTTGTGGATTTGGAACAACATGAAGGTGAGTAAATGACGATGGAATTTTCATTTTTGGGTACGATGGAAGCCAGGCCAAATCTGAGCCGTTTCACGATTGCGTCTATCACGAAAGACTTTAGATGTCCTTAAAAGGGACTTTGCTATCACTCAACCTTAGAAATGTAAACAGGTTACTATAATAACTACAAGATGCAGGCCCAGTTTCACAGAGAGGGCTTAGGCTAAGCCAGGATTAGGCCTTAATTCAATTAGGGTATTTAAGTAGCTTTTATAAACATGCCATAGAAAAAAAAAAAAAAACAAACATTACTGCTGTGCATCTTGAGACAAAACAATGGCACTGACACATTTTAAGGTATGTCAGTGCAAGTTGCTTTCAGTTAAAACAGCTCAAACATGCATTTTAGTCTGGGACTAGCTTAAGTCTTGTCTGTGAAACCGGGGGACGGCATTTTTTTCTTACTGTAGTTGTAAAGTATACTGTATTTCTTGTTTTCTGATGTGTACTGTGTTAATTGCATGTTAACTGCAATTAAATTAAAATGTGTTATAGTTTAAATTTATGTTAAATGCAGTTAGCTGAACTTTAAGTGCTTTTTCACAGACTTAAGTAGGACTTAAGTATATACCTTCATATGTAATTTCATAATTGCTTTTATTGCCTTTGAAATATGCTTAAAGTTTAGTCCAAAATGGGAAACACTTTAGAATACTGTTTCTTACTTACTGCATAACTAATAAGGAATTACTGAAGAACTAAAAGGTAATTCTTCATTAACACTTAAGTCACTACTGTTAACTACTAAGGAAGATGTGTTAACCAATCAGTATGTAATAGAATTTTATGATTATATTAAGTAACAGTTAGCTAATTAATAACTAATAAATTCTGCCATACCTCCTGAAGAAGTACTATTAATTATCTACCAATTAAGGTTCAAGAAAAATAACTATGAAGTAACTACTAATGAATAAACATTTTTTTTACTAATGTTAATTTACTAATGTTATCAGTAGTAGTATTATGAAAATGCATTATTAATAAATACAATCAATTTTATAGAGGTTTTTGCCTGTGTGGTAAATTATTGTTTTGTGAGTATGTTCTGTAAGAAATCAACTTCGGAAAGGAACCCCACCCCATCTCTAAATGCCTTGCCATAGCCAACTTACCTCAGATTAGTTTTTATATTTCATATACTATACTGTAAGTGTGTCTGTTTTCCTCAGCATATCACATTACCATTGACTAAATTCCAGTATGTAAGGCAATGACTGAGGGAAAGTGAAAATACAGGGAACACATTAGTAATTAATAAATAATTACCACATAATTCTGACTCAGATATATATATTGGTCAATAACAACACAAAAACTACCCAACACTGAAAAATAACCCAAACATGACTCAACAGCTTCATCCCAGCGTTTGGGTAAATAAATAAATAAATCATTTTATATCTGTGGTAAGTTAGATAGTTATGGTAAGGCAGTTGGGGTGGAGTTCCTTTCCGAAGCTGATTTCTTACCAGAATATGCGCACAAAGTAGCTAATCACCATACAGGCAAAAACTTCTGAACAATTTGTTGTAATGAGTCTTTTTGGGAGTGCAGTACATTATGCAGCATATAAATGCATATTTAATTTCCATAATAATAATAATAATAATACTAAGTGATGGACTGTAACAAAGTAATTTTGAGTTGAATCATGAAATTAATCATTTTCTGTTCATTAGTAGTTACTTCATAGTTATATAAACCCAATTCCAAAAAAGTTGGGACACTGTACAAATTGTGAATAAAAACAGAATGCAATGATGTGGAAGTTTCAAATTTCAATTCAATTTTTTAAATTTTCAATTTTATTCAGAATACAACATAATGACATATCAAATGTTTAAACTGAGAAAATGTATAATTTTAAGGAAAAAATAAGTTGATTTTAAATTTCATGGCATCAACACATCTCAAAAAAGTTGGGACAAGGCCATGTTTACCACTGTGTGGCATCCCCTTTTCTTTTTATAACAGTCTGCAAACGTCTGGGGACTGAGGAGACAAGTTGCTCAAGTTTAGGAATAGGAATGTTGTCCCATTCTTGATGCAGTATGTGGTCTGGCATTGTCATGTAGGAAAATGCAAGGTCTTCCCTGAAAGAGACGACGTCTGGATGGGAGCATATGTTGTTCTAGAACTTGGATATACCTTTCAGCATTGATGGTGCCTTTCCAGATGTGTAAGCTGCCCATGCCACACACACTCATGCAACCCCATACCATCAGAGATGCAGGCTTCTGAACTGAGCGCTGATAACAACTTTGGTTGTCCTTGTCCTCTTTAGTCCGCATGACATGGCGTCCCAGTTTTCCAAAAAGAACTTCAAATTTTGATTTGTCTGACCACAAAACAGTTTTCCACTTTGCCACAGTCCATTTTAAATGAGCCTTGGCCCAGAGAAAAAGCCTGCGCTTCTGGATCATGTTTAAATATGGCTTCTTTTTTGACCTACAGAGTTTTAGCCGGCAACGGCGAATGGCACGGTGGATTGTGTTCACCGACAATGTTTTCTGGAAGTATTCCTGAGCCCATGTTGTGATTTCCATTACAGTAGCATTCCTGTATGTGATGCAGTGCCATGTAAGGGCCCGAAGATCATGGGCCTTGACCCTTACGCACAGAGATTGTTCCAGATTCTCTGAATCTTTGGATGATATTATGCACTGTAGATGATGATAACTTCAAATTCTTTGCAATTTTTCTCTGAGAACCTCCTTTCTGATATTGCTCCACTATTTTTTGCCGCAGCATTGGGGGAATTGGTGATCCTCTGCCCATCTTGACTTCTGAGAGACACTGCTACTCTGAGAGGCTCTTTTTATACCCAATCATGTTGCCAATTGACCTAATAAGTTGCAAATTGGTCCTCCAGTTGTTCCTTATGTACATTTAACTTTTCCGGCCTCCACCTGTCCCAACTTTTTGGGAATGTGTAGCTCTCATGAAATCCAAAATGAGCCAATATTTGGCATGACATTTCAAAATGTCTCACTTTCAACATTTGATATGTTATCTATTATTCTATTGTGAATAAAATTTAAGTTTATGAGATTTGTAAATTATTGCATTCCTTTTTTATTCACAATTTGTACAGTCTCACAACTTTTTTGGAATCGGATTTGTATTTCTTGAATGTTAATTAGTAAATAATTAATAGTAATTCTTCAGGAGGTATGACAGAATTCATTAGTTATTGATTAGCTAACTGTTACTTAACATAATCATAAAATTCTATTACATACTAATTAGTTAACACATCCTCCTTAGTAGTTAACAGTAGTGACTTCAGTGTTAATGAAGAATTGCCTACTAGTTCTTCAGTAATTCCTTATTAGTTATGCAGTAAGTAATTTTAGTTATGCAGTAAGTATTTCCTTATTAGTTATGCAGTAAGTTGCAATTTCCTACATTTAAAATATATTAAATGTAATCTAATAACACAATACAGGTAAAATTACCACATGTGCTTTAGTATGTTAGTCAATAAAAAAAATAATACTTTAAAGAATGACAAAAGATTATTCAATCACAATTTAAAAGGTGGGGTATGTAGTTTTTCCAAAAACACTGTTTGGAAGTTAGTTGGGCCGACACCAACAACAAATGCGTAACCAATCAGCATTAGGCATGTATGATGGTCGAGGAGACAGAATGAGCAAGAGGGAGATTTGAAAAAAAAAAAAAACTGCAGAAAGAGAGAGGAGACACAATACAAAATAGTTCAAAAGAATTTCACTGGAATTACGGTTTATGACTGGGCAAGCGCTTTAGGACCCACGTTTATATTAGAAAAACCTGAAAACAGACGTGGAGGCTGCTTTGATTCCACTTCACATGTGAGTAACACTGGGTTTGAGTGTCATGATTGTCTGCAGCCGTTGTGCTGTTGGCGACTAACAACAAACTCTTGTTTGTATTTACTCTAGTGTACTGTACATTAATTTTTTGGGCTTCCTTGTCGTTTGTTCATCATCTGTTTTATTTGTCACGAACCATTTCGTTGCCTGTCAGCTGTGATAAACAGACATCCACTCTTGCATTACGTGTGTAACAGTGGCCAGCTAGTGAGAGTTGTGCAGGTAAACCACTGCGCACTGACGACCACTAGATAATGTAGTGTTTAACATCATTGTTTGTGCACTCGCCTCGCCTGCCAGCAGGGTTCAAGACCAACTCAAAGCAGGGTGGTTCGGATTGGAGGGAGCCTTTTGGAGCCTGTGCAATGAAGAGAGGGGTGGGTTTGTTTGGGTTGATTTCAAATATCAACAATGTCCAACAGCGTTTTTGAAAATCTACTTACCCCACCTTTAAAATGTACTTTAAAGTAAAACTTTTATTTTGACATTATTACAAAGTGCACTTTTTGAAAGTGTTCTCACACTTAGTCATGAGAGTGTAGTCTCTGCTGAAGTTGCCTTTTATTGAATTAATTAGGGCTGACTGATATATCGCATGCGAACCGCCTTCGAATATGAACGTGATATTGCGTAGCTTGTCAGTGATCTACGGCTCTGTCTATTAAATGCCGCTCCATTTGAAAGCAGGTAATGGCGGTTTAGCGGCAATCAGGGAACCGGCTTTACTGACGAAATGCACGTGACAATCTCATGCCATATATTGGTCAGCCCTAGAATTAATATTCAATTATCTGCAAATAGCCTACAGTTTTTTAAGA
This sequence comes from Chanodichthys erythropterus, assembly GCF_024489055.1. Taxonomy (NCBI): domain Eukaryota; kingdom Metazoa; phylum Chordata; class Actinopteri; order Cypriniformes; family Xenocyprididae; genus Chanodichthys; species Chanodichthys erythropterus. Next base: position 18,591,258 of record NC_090232.1, read on the forward strand.
ATATCCTTTCAAGATTTGAAGTACAATATCAGCGCACTTTCAGTACAACCAAGGACTCTTCTTTTTCACAAAGGAAATGTGGATTTGTTGGGTTGAATGTCCCCTAGACCATTTTGAGGTCATTACAGTTATCTCAAGCCAAATTTGTTGGCTTGTGATGGAAGATAATCTCATATTGATTTACAGTAAGAGTTTGAGTTCATCACAGAAGTTTGAGGTTTGTACGAAAGGAAGAGCAGAAATGAATGGATTAAATACTCAGAAGAAATACCACTAATATAATGAAAAACATGGATAGTCTATGACTGAGTCTGATTTAAGACCAAGCATAATTTGTCTTAAGTGCACAGCAGCTTTGTATGCACTTTTTAAAACCCTCAAAAGAAAGACTACTAAGTTAAAAACTCCACTTACTGGCAGTGAAATTTAATCAGTTCCCCTTTTTATTAGATGTACTTAGACCGAGTGACCACCACTGATGTTGTTTGTGTTCTGCAATGAGAGCGCTCTATGAAAATTAGCTTTTGTCTGGAAACTACAATATGAGGAGGAAGGAGAGGTATAGAGGGGCTTTACTCTGATTTACAAGCATAAAACGGACACATTCCTAATCCACACACTGTCGGCTACACACCTGTTGCAGTGCAGTGATTTAGATGACATGTATCTATACGTGCGAGTGCACGATAGTGTGTTTTGTGGTCACTAGTCACATTTGCTTATACTTCATGTTGGTAAATAGAGAGAAATCTATTCAGTGACTGCTTGGAGGAAATCTCGGAGTGACATTAAATGCAGACAAACCTCTGACAGCCTTCGTGGATAGTTTTTAAGAGACAGAAACAGATATCTGGAAATTCGACAGAGATTCATCCAGAAGTATGGGGATTTGGAGAGGAATGTCAGTACTAAGCATACTTAATAACAGCTCTGAGCCCTGCGTTCTACATGCCCGCTGTGGATTAGTATGGACAGTAAATAACATAATAACAGTGGATGTCTCCCAAGTGTACTAAATCAAACAACCCCAAATCTGTTGAGAGGATGGAAATGCAAACTACAAATACAGCATTGTCAATAGAGATGTGTTCAGGCTGTGTTCTGACATTAGCAAGGGAATTTACCACCAGTGAATTTAAACAAATTATACTAGAGTACAAATTAGTGTGCAAATATCTCCAATAAGATCCTCAACAGACAGAGGAGACCGATGTTATCACACTGGACCGAGGGCAAGTTTACTCTACACAAGCACTCACAAAGAGCTGATGAAATACTTTAGAGAGGAGCATAACTAGGGAAAAAGTAATGTACTTCCCTCTAAAACTTTCCAGGCCTGGAAATCAGAATTGTAATATGTTATTTTCAGGTTTTCCATGGCCGTGGGAACCCTGTAAGACAGTCTCTCTCCCACCGTACAAATATTCATACTTCCCTAGTATGCGAAAAGCAGTATGTCAGATGAGAAGGATGTTGAAAAATGCAGTTTTCATGATACTGGAGGCAAAAATATCTGGGTAACCTACTACAACGTCTGAGATTCTTAAGTGTGCAGCCGCAGGAGAAAAATGGCAAAGAACTCTGTTGAGCTTCTCTTAGTGATTTAGGTCTCAAACTGATGTGCTGTTATTAGTACATCATAGGTTAAAGACTTTGTGCTGACACAAGCTGATAAAAACAAATCCCAACTACTTCATGCTGTGCAGATCACACACAAACTTGACTAAACGTCATTTTTCACTTGGGTCAATAAAAACCAAGGCCTTCATTTTATGTGTATTTCTTTACAAGGCAGTGGAAACATAAAATGTTGACATGATCAATGTGATTTAAGACTTTAATGCAAGTGCAGAATCAGGACTCTGTAAAGACTAATATTACAAGCATTCCTTCCATTCTAAGAATGCTGAAAATTAATCAAGTTCAATTTATGCCACATTTATATCTCACTCGAGGGTGATAGAGCAACAAACACACATATATAACATTCCATAAAATGAAAGCATTTATCATCATCCCAGCCATCAGAAAGAGGATGTAACAGTTGTACACAGAAAAATCCCCCGAGTTAAATCAACTGTGCTCAGAGAACATATGGTCCCTCTCTAAATAGTGTTAAAATAACACTGAAGCAGAGTTAAAGTTAATGAGATAATATGCTGTTTGTGGAGTTGTTTAATTAATCAGATCTTAGAAATTTAATGTCTTTTATCTTCAGTTGAGTTCATCTTAGGCTGTGGCTGGAAGTCAGTTGTAGTTCTTGTGTTTCTATGCTTGTTAACAGCAGGTGTTCATCACTAATGCTCAATCATCACTTAATCACTTAATTATCTCATTAACTAACTCTGTTTCAGTGTTATTTTAACACTACATACAGAGGGACCATATGTACTCTGAGCAGAGTTGATTTAACTGAGATTTTGCTGTGTATTACAATGGATATATATTATATATTTAAATTATATATATATATATATATATATATATATATATATATATCAACCATGCAGTTCTGAATAAGAAGTTTTTATAAGTTATTGTGTTGTGAGTTGATATCTGTCAAACGTTTTGAGCGGACTGAGTTTTAAACAATAAATATGATCAGCATCTATTACTGGATAATTATTAGTGATTTAATATTAGATGAAAAACAAAATAACTTGAAGTACTATGATTAATAAAACTGAAATTAAAGATATATGGAAATATTAAAAGAAAAAAAAAATAAAAGTAATAAAAATTAAAAAAAACTTAAACTAAAATAAAAAAAACTGAAAATATAAAAAAACTGAAAATATAAAAAGCAAAGCTAATTCAAAATATTAACAAATACAATAGTATATAAAATTAACACTGCTCAATTACACTTTTAGTTCAAACCAAAAGGACATGTCTTTTGTTTTTAATTTTCATACTCCATCTGTGTCATGGTTTCCATAAACTTGGCCATGCTCAGCACTGAGTGACATTTTCTGGCAAGCAATCAGCACATATGCAGGGACCATAAAAAAGTACTGTAAAAAAAACTAACATCTATTTTAACCACAAACTTTTCTCATTTTTCATTATATTTTGACTTTGAGTTTAAAGCTATATTTATAGATATATTAATATGTTTTTTTAGCCTGTGTGCATTATATATATATATATATATATATATATATATATATATATATATAGCTTTTATTAAGCCCCAGTTGGTCTGCGCTGAGAACTGGACTAATGAAAAAGACATGTCACATACAGCTGAAATGGACCACAGGGGTGGAAGCAAGATTCAGATCTGCAGGCAAATTTAGTTTCAAGAGGAAACTAGAAAGCGCAACTTACTATCATGACCTAAAAAAAAGATTTTACGGGCAAACACTGTCCTCGAAATGAAAATGATCTTGAGTATGGTTAAATAATTACACTTAAGTGGATGACTGCTATTGTTTTGAGAGCTGTATGTTCAGTCCAAGTTCTGAGACACATTACTGGGAATGTGTTGTGGCCAACTATGCCAGTAAAAAGCCTGATTAATCATTTCTAAGGAATTAGTCAGAGTAAATCAGTGTGAGTGATCTTGTGTGACTAACAACCAAATTCAGTTTCAACAGTGACAATCGTGAAGAAACTGTTTCTTCACTCACATCGTACTGTATCTCTTACTCATCTCAGCCAAGCCCTGGGGGACCCTTGAGTTTACATACTGTCTGCAAATCTTTAGAGAAAAAAAATTGGATTTTTCTTTCTGCATGTGGGCTGGATTGCCGTGTTTGGTGTTGGATTTATATTTGGCTTAAGCAATCATCTCTCCTGTTTTACTGTTGAAAAACTTTTCAGGCAATAAAAGCTTGATGGCACACATTTTCACGACGTCCACACACACACACAGAGAGAGAGAGAGAGACGGTCCTGTGGAGCAGAAAAACATTTGACAGAACAATTGAACAAATCTGTACTTTTCTGGAGCTCAAACAATGTTCTTAACAAAACAACCCTTGAATGCGAAAGGAGGAATTATATAGAAGGAGGAATGTGGGATCTTAAAAAGTGAAAAATAGGGAAAGGGAAGGAAATGGTAATGGTTTAACCACTTAACCAGCTGTTTTCTGCCTGTCATTACTTCAAAGCCGAACAGCCCTGAACACAACACCTGGAGCTCAAGAAGATAATCACAGGAAAGAGGAGAAAGGTCCAGCACATATTTTTGTCTAAAAGTGAGATTTTAGTTCAACAGGCAGATTTTTAATGAGATTGCAGGTAATCACAGCCGCACTAATACTCAGATGAACAGCATGATTGCAAGTTCAATAAACAAGAAGCTCATACTGAGGAACATAACATTGTAGGCACAATATCGCCAGTTATTTATCTATTTTGATCCACCAGCAAAAGCAGAATTCATCATTAAAGCATATCTGAGCAAAACATCGAAGCTGGATTCCTGAATGAATCAGCATTGTTAAACAAATCGGTTGAGTGAATGATTAAATGACTCACTCATAAAGACAGTCACTCGTCACCACCAACTGGTGTACTGATGTATGTAATGTAAAAACAGAAAAGGACAGAACGAGTGAATTTTATTTTATAAAACAAAATTTCAGAAATAATGGCTGGATTTCAAAACACTGCCACTGATTGGCCAAACAGATAGTCCCTCCCCCAAACTCATATATTTAGTTAAGCTGGAGGGATGCTAAAATAAACAGAGGAATTTTTTGTTGGCACCACAGAGTCTGTTCATACTTTTAACAAAATCAACCTATCGGTGTCTTCGTTTTCTTTGCACATTAAAGGGTTAGTTCACCCAAAAATGTCATTTATTACTCACCCTCACGTCATTCCGCATCCATAAGACCTTCGTTCATCTTCGGAACACAAATTAAGATCTTTTTGATCAAGTCTGAGAGGTTTCTGTCTCTCCATAGAGATCCAACGCAACAAGGTCCAGAAAGGTAGGAAAAAGACATCAAAGTACTCCATGTAACTCTGACGTGAGTGCATTGTTTGCGAAAAAAAAGAAAGAAAAAAGAGCACTTACAAAATATTGATCAGCGACACGCATTCACGAGCTTTGGATATTATTTTGTAAATAAAGTGGTAAATTATGTTTTTTTTTTTTTTTGTTGCACAAAGCACTCACGTTGCTTCAAAAAAGTGAGTTTAAGCCATTGGAGTCACACGGAGTAATTTAATGCATTTTTCCTTCCTTTCTGGACCTTGGAGTGGTAGTTGCGTTGGATCTCTAAGGAGAGACAGAAACCTCTCAGACTTCATCAAAAAGATCTTAATTTGTGTTCTGAAAATGAATGAAGGTCTTACAGGTGTGGAAAGACACTAGGGTGAGTAATAAATGACAGAATTTTCATTTTTGGGTGAACTAACCCTGTAAGCTGGGACAGCTTAAAATCACACACTTTCCCTTAAAAACCTGGATATTCCTTTAAAAAAAAAAAAGATGTTAATAAAGATCTCAAATAACATATCAAAACAAACACTTTAATTTAATTATGATCTTACATAAGTCAGCATGTACATAAAATAGAGAAGTCTATGCTCATCATGTACAAGCATTTCCCCCATTCACTGAAAAAAACTGATGTTTGCTAAACCTATTCATTTTTTGAAATTAAGCACTTTTCAATGCAAGTTTAGTACATGAAAAGCATTGTATAATGCAGCCAAGCAATTAAGAGTTATTTTACACTACTGTGAAAGTGAAATACACCAAACACTGACACAGTGAATTTACAATTTCAATATGTATTTGTTTTCCTAATGAATTTGTGTGTATTATGCGTTTGAATCCTCTAAAATCAGAAAATCAATGCTTCGCATTCACAATACTCAACAGCACTTCAATTGATTTGCTTTCCAAGAACAATCCTAAAAAAGCCCTAATACTGTACATGAAAACGTGGACATAAGACGACAGACCAAAACCAACCAAGCAACCTGAAAAAGTCAAAATTGGTGAGAGAACATCTGAAGTCCTTTTCACGTAATTGGGCATTTTTTATTAACGTTTTCTAACATTTCTTTGTTTAATCTGAAAAAGGTTTTCATCAGAGGGATACATGGACGAATCTTTTGCTGCTTTTTGCTCTCTTTTCTTCAATTTCCTCTCCTTCTTTTTCGTTGTTTTGTTTGTTTTCTTTTTATCGTTCTTATCCTTTCCAAAGGGCTTATTCATGTGAGGGCCCTTTTTGCCACCTCTAGGAAAGTCTGCATCTTCATCTAAAACTGTAACTGCAGATTTTCCCTTTTTCTTCTTTTTAGCTTCCTTCTGGCTTTGCTGTTGTGGTATAAACCTGCTCTGAGGGGAGCCTTTGCCGTAGTTCCCTGGTGTTTGTGAGTTGTGCTTGAAACTGAAGTGTGTGTTCTGTTGGTACGCTTGTGGATGATGTTTGGGCGTGTGTGCGATGTGCCTCTTCGGCGTGTCCTGGTTGTTTGTGTGAGCTCTGTGTGGGTATGGAGACTGTTTGTGGCTGGTTTTTTGTTTCTTCCTGGGTGGTTGAGGGGTAGATGTGAAACCGCCTCCGTCAGGGGAAATCAATCCGGCATCCTGGAGTTCTGTAAGAGACACATATACCCTTATAGCTGTAGGTTGATCAGCGTCTATCAATTCAAATTATCAGAAAGATTCCAACAAACCTCTGGCCTTCTTTTTAATTCTGTGCTCCCGGCAATTGAAGTCCTTTGTTGTGTCATAATAGGTAATAAATGGCAGGGTGGGATACGTCCCGTTATACATCCTCCTCTGAGAGCATTCCTGCAGAAAACACACATTTCACTATCTCATATCATTAATTATTTTTTTATTTTTTTTCTATTTGAATATATTTCAGAAATCATTCTAATATGCTCAAGAAATATTTTTATTATTATCAATGTTGAAAATTGTTATGCTGCTTAATATTTTTGTGGAAACTAAAAAAAAAAAAAAAAACCTTTGATCCTTTGATGATAAATATTCAAAAGAACAGCAATGATTTGAAATTCTTTGTAAAAGTCTTTACTGTCATTTTAATGCACTCTTGCTAAATAAATGTAGGCTATATCTTTGCTTCCAAAAAATCTCACTGACCCCAAACTTTTGAATGGTAATGAATACAGTGCGTGCATAATTATCAAATCAATATTCTGACCATATTTTTCCCCAAGCACACTTTACCAATTCCAAACCACATCAATTTGAATAACTACTACTAATTTTCTATATAATCATTTATAAGTGATATGTAATTGTCAACGAGGACTGGAAGTGAAAAACGTCTTGTATTCAGATGTGCATCATTATTAAGCAGTTAAATTGGGACAAAAAGAGATTTAACACACTGAAATGTCAGAAATTATTAAATGTATGCAATTCTATAGAAACTGCAAAATTAAGGTGTGACCATTGGACAGCGAAATGCTCATTGGGGCAGTAGAGAGTGACTTAAAGGGATAGTTCTCCCAAAAATGGAAATTCTGTGATCATTTACTCACCCTCAAATTATGTCAGTAGCCAAACAGTTAATGGGTCCCATTGATTTCCATTGTATTTTTTTTTTCTTCCATACTATAGAAGTCAATGGGGCCCCAATAACTGTTTGGTTGCACATATTCTTCAAAATATCTTCTTCTGTGTTCAGCAGAAGAAAGAAATTAATACAGATTTGGAAGAACGTGAGGGTGAGTAAATGATGACAGAATTTTCATTTTGGATAAACTACCCCTTTAAAGGTACCACCACCAGTTCAAGTCAAACAACAGCAGCGGTGGTGAGGGAGTCATGGTGTGAGCTGCTACTAACAATGAGCAAGATGGACCTTTTAGGGTAGGAGATGGACTTAAATTGAACTCCCAAAACTTGCTGCCAGATTCTGGAAGATAAATTGTTCACACAGTGGTACAAGAGGAAGTGGTACTGGTCCCTCAAGAGTCACTTGTGATTCTTATTAAATGGGGGTCATGTTTCAGGATGATTCTGAGATCCTGACACCTTGAAGCTCTGGAGACTCCAGGTAGGTTGCAGTTCTGAAAAAATGGTGGCACTAGAGTCTAAAGGTTTCACACCTAATTCTTCACCATTATTGACCTTTCGCTGGGAGTTTGCTTGACAAGCGATCTAACCAATCAGAACGCCACATCCGCCATTTTGTCCGACAAAGCAGCCAGTAGTTAAATAGATTAACCTCAGTGGAGTTAAACTTGAAAAATGGTGTGTATTGACGTCTTTCCGCGTTTGAAACAACATTCATTCTCATGTTCATGGACTAATAGGAAGAGATGATCGTTTTTACGAGCGGTTGAGCTGAGGATCTACAGCAATCTGTCACGATCATGGTCACGACACATTAAAGAGCAATAAAATGGTTATTGTTTGAATTTCTTTAATAACTACACGGTTTGAAAGCTGGGACTTTGTTTAATATCATAAGTAACCTGCTCTGTCTTGTCTGTCGATGTGTGGTCAGTGTCCTATTTGTTCCGCGATGTATTTTTCACTGCGTGTGGAGTGACAGCGCCACGGCTTGTCGGACAAAGCAACAGTAACTAAGGGGGGCGGGGCTCGGCGAAAGGCTAATTCTTAAAGTCTTTTTCAGTTAATATCTTTTCTTCTCAACCTGTTTTTTTGTGTGTGTGAGCATTTCTTGTCCAATGGTAAGGCCTTCATTTTTAAATCTCTATAGCATTGCATCCTTCTCATGGGCATTTAATACTCCCTGACTTTTCAGTGAGTTAAATCTTTTTTTTTTTTTTTTTTTTTTTGCCTATTTTACCTGTAAAAGAAAATCTGCTTAATTATGCACAACTAAATACAAGGCTTTTTTCACTTTGAGCCCTAACAATTAACAATTATATATGACTTATAAATGATTATATTCAAATTTAATAATAGTTATTAAAATTGATGTGGTTTGGAATTGGTAGAATGTGCTTGGGGAAAAAAAATACGATCAGAATATTGACTTAATTGTGACTTAATCTACTTAAATCAATAATAATTGTGCACACACTGTATACTTTAGTTTTAATATTTTTAGCAGTGCATAAAAATATAGAATGCCAAAGTTAGGAGTAAGTTGGTGAAAAATCCAAGCATTAAAAAAAACAACAAAAAAAACATCAGCTGTTTTGTAAATCGTACATTTTGAAAATGTGGTTTCAGTATGACAAACAGAGCAGTTTGAAGTGATGAGGGGCCAGCACAGGTATGAAGCAGGGGTTTTATTTAGTTTATGTGTGGAAATGTGGTATATAAGTTTTGCTGAGGGGTTGTTGTGGTTGTTATCCATTGCAGAAAGCAAAAGTGAAATGTGATGACCATGGATGAGGCCAATCCACTTACATGCCCAAAGTGTCCTTTCTTAGAGCAGTTATAACAGTAGGCAGGTTTCTTGCAGGCCTCTGGATCACTGGACTTGCAGAGAGGTCCCAAAGTGGTCTACAAAGAAACAAACAGATATGGAGTTAGGAGCACAAAGAGAATGATTAACAACTTACCAAAATAACGACACTGCTGACCGTTTTAACAAATGAATTTACATGACTCTTCCAGTCATTCATGACTTACTGAATAAATATTTTTATTTCCAATTTCGACCCAATAAAATATTTAATAGTTTGGCATAACTAGAAACATCTATATTTATTATAAAAATGCCCATCACATTAGATTTGATCAATTTACAGGACTTGTCTTGGTCTAGAAATCATTACAGAAAAGCATATTTTAATGTTTTTTTTTTTTTTTTTTGTTAGTTTTAAATCATTTTAAGTCAACTTGAGGCCCTCTTGAAAGTTTGCCAAGGCCTCCTATAATTATATAATTAACAGAAAAATAAACATTCTGTCATTATTTACTCATACTCCTGTGTGGCTTTTTTCCAACAATGAACGAGTCAAACTGATCTTTTTTATATACTTTATGGTTCATTTTTGTCCATTTTTGACAGCCCTTGGTTACTTTATGCTTTCATAGTGTGGAAAAGAGCAGCTTTGACATTCTGCAAATGTCTTTTGGCCGGCTGCAAAACTCATAATAACAAAGGTTGATATGCCCATTTGTAGCAAAAGCATCTACTGTGTGACAAGCTAACAAGCAGTCAGGTCAAGAAACCTCCAATTAGGGTGACATGAATTTGGGCGCAACCACTACCAGAACAGTCTCTAAACACACACAAGAATACAACTCCGCTCATGTCAAGTGTGTGAATGCACCTCGGTTCCTCAGCTGTGGCCTTTGTGAGCGTGTGTATGTCAGCGGTAGCCGACTACCTGCGTTATATTACTCTACTTCACTCGATTCCTTTCACTCTGTTATGTTATTATAAACCTCACTTACATTTCCCATCTCGCTAGTGAATGATGACCCCCATTCACTCTCTCTTTCTCCCATCATCCACTCCGTCTCCTCCTCCCACTCTTTCTCACAGACATTCATATAATCTGTATATTTTTCTTTTCTTTGAGGTGATATAAGGGAGTGATTACCGAGGGTATCAATAAATCCCAGTAATGCGCTGGTGATAAGGCCGCCTTTGGAGTGTGTGTATGTGTGTGTGTTTCTCCATCTGGTCCCGGGGAGCCCAAAGGCGTTTCACGCTCCATCGCCCTCCGTAAATACAGCACGATAAAGAGGGTAAGCCGACTGGTGCGAGCATGTTTGTGTGCGTGTGTGTGCGTGCCCGAATACTACACACATATTGTCTTTTAATGTCTCCTCAAGGGGGCGTCGAGACATACACACACACTCGTATACGCGCATTTTCAATAAGCCAGGACACACGCGATCCCACTACGTCATATTTTAAACATATCTTCCTCCATTCCACACACACTCTCTCTCTTTCTTTCTGTCCGTTTTCCGCTTCAGTGGTTAAAGGGTGGAGGGGTGAATGCTATTAGAACCGTTGGTCATTATCAGCTCAGCGCTGGAGACTGCTCCATCTCCATCACAAAGACACCACCGGTTACCCCCCAGACGCCCACCCTTCTCTCTCTCCGTCGCTCACTCGCTCTAACCCCCCAAACTCACTGCACGGTTTGCCTTTCACTGCCCTTTATTAGTGATATTTGCTAATCAAGCATCACTATTGTTCATGCATAGAGTTTTGATCAAACCCCTTACTGTAAGTATTATACTTCAGGATAACTCATGCTGTACTGTATTTACTTTGGACGTAAATGACACCTCGAATCACTTGGCTTGTTGAGGAGAGATATGCTGTTACTTTTCCAAGCGATTGCCTGGTAGATGCTAAAATTAGAGAAGAAGAAAAAAAAAATCCATAGACATTAAAGGAGGAATCTGAGGCATATCTAAGAACTAGAATATCAACGAGAAACTTGAAGTCTTCTTTTGACCTGGGACAATAAGTAACCACCAAGCAACCACACATAACACCCTAGAAACCACCAACTTGGTATGGGAATTGTAATTAATTGGTTTAGGTTTAATTTCGCTTCCACAAAGCAATTTGTTACAGTTCCTTAATCCATTATTAGCCCTTTCTCCATAAAAAATGCTAATGAAAAAATGCCATTATTTGGTTACATGCATTTTTCTGTTTTAAATATAGAACCTTGAAAAGAACAACAACAAAACTCTGAAGTTTATGAATGTAGAGTACAGTTCAAAAGTTTGAGGTCAGTAAGATTTTTTTTCTTTTTTGAAAGAAATACTTTTATTCAGCAATGATATGTTAAACTGATGAAAAGTGACAGTAAAAACATTTATAGTACTACAAAACATCTTAAATAAATGCTGATCTTTATATATCATGGTTTTCACAAAAATATTAAGCAGCACAACTGTTTTCAACATTGATAATATTAAGAAATTCCAAATCAGCATATTCAAATGATTTCTGGAGTATAATGTGACACTGAAGGCTGGAGTAATGACTGTTGAAAATTCAGCTTTGCTATTACACTTCAAAATAACAATTTTACAACAGTAATTTTAATATATTTAATAAATTGTAATAATATTTCACAGTATTACTGATTTTTTTATTACTGATTACCGATATTTTTTATTTTTTTAAAAGGGTGAGCATAGGACATTTCTTTCAGAAATATTACAAAAATCTTACCAACCCCAAACATGTATATCTTTTCTACTTGCTCTTGCTTTACACGTTAGAAGTTTTAAGCACACATAACAGTACACAGTTCTTTACTTTTTTGAGTTTAGCATGACAAAATTGTAGTTCAGTGAGTCAGGATCAACTCCAGCTTAGTCAGTGAATGAGTCGATAGACTGATTCAAACAGACCTCTCATTAGATCCAAAATCTTTATGACTGATTAATTAAAAAGAATCATCTCATACGAGTCATTTGTTTTCAAACAGGGATTATACTTTTTTTTTTTGTTTTGTCATGTGTAACCAGTGAGGACAACTCAAAAGAGTTTTTGTATTATTTTGTGGTTTCTCTCTAAAAGCTAAAACTGTTTCCCCTTGTAGACTCTGCACTTTCTGAGGATTTTAGTAGGCTGTTCCATCCACATCTGTGGAAGAATGCAAATGTTCAAGAACAGTTATGAGAAGATCTGGTTCTACATCTACAATTATACATCAGTGTGCTAAAAAACACTGACAACCACTTACTACATACTATTGCTAACTGCACAAACAAGCACATTTTCCTCAGAAAATGCAAAAATTCATTAATTTCTGCTTAACCAGCTTTCCACATTCCTGCTTTTAAACTACCCCTTTCTCCATCAGTGTTTCTTATGCTCCTGTTGTTCTTTCGTCTCTTTGTCCTTTAACCTCTGTCTCTCTCTTCCTCTCAACTGTACTTTCACTATCCATCTATTTTTCTTCTCTACACTTTTTTATTACTGCTATCTCATGCAAATTGATGTTTAAGAAGACCCTCCCCACCGTCACACCTACGCTGTGCCCCCCTCCCCTGACCTTGAGCTCTTGTTATCACACTTGTGCTCAAATGCGGCGGAAAAGGGAGGAAGACTGACAGGGTGAACAAAAAAAAAAGAAAAAAAGGCGACCCCTCCTTCATCCAATCCTCTGTGCATAAGAGCTGCTCTGTGGCACTATTAATTACCTCTCTTTAGTGTGTGTGTATCACCTCTATCTGAAAGGATTATCGGGGCAGAGGGTGGCCTCTGATATGTTTGTGTTTCAGGGCCAAGAGTCACAGAGCATATTCTCACACACACATACACACGACCTTGTGCAAAACTGCATTCATAGACACAAATATGTGTACATTGCACCACCTTTTTCACTTTTCTAGTTATTACATTTCAAGCAGTTGCATGCAACAGTAAAATGCTATATTTTATCTGAAAAAGTATGCAGCTTTTATGACTTTATATTAACTGAGAGACTATAATGTAAAACTGTTTGTAATAATAAAAAAAATACTAGAGTGAAAAAAACTTTTAATTGTAAGTTACCTGACCATATATGATAAAAACTTGTAAATGTTTAACATCACATTATATGTAATTGTATTGTATTTATTTTAAATACCATATTACCGTATGATATACAGTGAAAAAAAACTGTAAAACAAAAACATTCCCAGAAGTCCCTGTATGACATTACATATGATTATATATTATTTAATTTGTTTTGTTTCTTATTTTTGTTATCAGTGATGTACATTAGGGTATTACAATTCCTGTTTAAATTTAGTTTATGTTTATAGCATTATTTTAGTCAAGTGTGTCACTGTCATGATACTTTGTCTTTGTGTGACCCTTAACACCATGAACTCGGATTCATCACGTGGCTTTCCATTTTGCCACCTGCATTATTTTGGTGGTTATAATGCATTTTTAAGTAAAGGCAAATTTTGGTATATTAACAATATATAACAAACATACAGTTATAAGTAGGGCTGGACGATATATCGCATGCGATTGTCACGCGCATTTCGTCAGTAAAGCCAGTTCCCTGATTACCGCAAAAATCGCCATCACCTGCTTTCAAATGGAGAGGCATTTAATAGACAAAGCCGTAGTTCACTGACAAGCTACGCAATATCACGTTCATCATTGAAGGCGATTCATCTGCGATAATGAACGTGATATTGCGTGGCTTGTCAGTGAACTACGCTCTGTCTATTAAATGCCGCTCCATTTGAAAGCAGGTGATGACGATTTCGCGGTAATCAGGGAACTGGCTTCACTGACGAAATGCACGTGACAATCACATGCACAGCAACATTTCCAGTGTTGTTTAGAGTTGTTTTTATGGTGTTAATTTTCCAGTGTTGAAAAGTGTTGATTCTGGTGTTGATTTGAAGGACATCAACACTTACAGTGTAAACCATTGTTCAGAGTCAGTGTTATTTCAGCGAGTTGACTAATTGACACTGGAGATGAGTTGATCCTATTTCCGGTCGTTGCACATTATTTCCGTTTGGATTAATGGCAGACGAGCACGAGGAGCGGATAGTGCTCAAACAGGTATAATATATTCTTTTACCTCTTAATTCTGTCCATTTTCACATTTATTTTACATTCCTAAGTTCCAACACATTGTTTGAGTGCTAACATTATTTATGATTTGATTGCATGCCAGACCGTGCCGACACGAGCCAAACTAAGGTAAGTCTATTTAATGCTGATTAATTTGCACATTTGACGCCGATATTTTAGACTTTGGACTGAAAAATAGACAATATTTTCTGTGATTCATGTTAAATGCGCTAAAACAAATTAACGTAAATAACGCAGCATCTATTTCCCACTTCATGAGGCTCTAATATTTGTGCTGGCAAATTTAGGCAATAATATGCACTTTGTCTCATATTTTGTCTCATTCGGCCCGTGTAAGTGAAGCATTGTTAGGCGCGAATCTGCACCCCGCGCTCGAATTCTAGTGAAACCGCGTCGCGGTTATATTTCTGGCCACGCATGGAGAGACCCGTTCCAGAACCAGAGACGTGCGCGCTTCATTTGCAATCGTTCGTCACTTTAGTATTTTGCAATCTCACTTTAACATAACTTGTGAGATGACAAATTGAGCTTCTGATTGCATCTGTTCGCTGGACTTTATTTAAAATGAACTATTTGCATTTTTCTTGATCAACAGCTCTCGCTGAAAGTGAAAGTTGCCGGTGAAAGTTCATTATGGTGCATTTCAAGATTTTCGCATATAAGGTAAGTGCTGTGGCTTTGACAATAACTAACTAAAGCCAGTCATATAGCAGTCGTGCTTAAAGTCCACAGGGCTTGTTTCCAGGTTTGCTATTTGAGTTTGCAAAAAAAAAAAAAAATTTCTGTATTTATGATATTGTTAAAAAAAAAAAAAAAGAGACACTGAGGACACAAATTTAAGTAACCAATTTAAATTTAAGATGTCTGGTGGTAATCCTGATGGTATTTGGTATTTGAAACTATATGTTTTGTGGGAAGAAGAAAAAAAAAAAAAAAACGCTACACAAATAAATGTGAATTGAATGGTAAATATTAATACTTTAATGTTTTAACACTTCAGGCATTCTTTTAAGGTCTCCATAATATGGTGTAAATGTTTTATCTTTAGCCCTGTATGAATTAAGACTTTTATAGACATGAAACATTAAATTTTGTTTTTCTCTCTTAGTCACACACAAGATCCTCAACCTCCAGCACATGTACTCATTCTTTGTCTGACCATAAAGATACAGCAGCGCAAAACCAGCAAACAAAGGCCAGTGACGGATTAGATGTGATGGCAAACAGGTATGCATGTTGTTTTTCACAATTAATTTCTGTAATGATTACCTTCCATCATTTTACTAGTCTCAAGTTGTAACCCGTAATGTTGTCATTTAATCAGATTGTCCATGACTCCCTGAAAAAATAATCCAGTGACAAGAAAGAAGACTATAAGACAGACTTGCGCACTTCCATAAGGTAAAACTTGCAATACTGTTGCAATGTCGTTATGAACTTTGAAATTATGGTTATGGTTGTAAATACCATAATGCAGTGGTTTTCAGTCATCCTGCATGGGGACCCACAATTCAATTCATGGAACTCCCTGCAAATGAGCTGATCTGAGTCAGGTGTTCAATAAGGACATAAAAATGTGTGGAGTGCAGCTTTTATTTTTATTAAGGGGTTAATTTACTGAAATCTAATTTGTACTCGCCCTCATGACATTCCTAACCCTAAGACTTTGGATCATCTTCAAAATACAAATATAGTTATTTTAATGAAATCTGATATTTGTCAATTCATTGACAGTATACCAATACCACTGTGATGCTTCAAAAAGTTCATAAAGAGATCGTAAAACGAATCCAAATAAATTAAGTTGTTCCGTATTTTCTGAAGATTTGCATTATGTAAACATTTAACTTTTGCCTTTTTATTTACAATCCCTTTATGAACTTTTTAAAGCATCAAATGGACAAATCTTCCAGTATTTTCACTTGTATTTAAAAGATGAACAAAAGTCTTACGGGAGTGGAACGACATTATTTTGGGTGAACTATCCCTTTAAAGCACAATTCTCATCAAACATTACTAGTACTGAGTTTTTATGCATTTATTTTTGCAAATATTATCTTTTTTTTCCCAGTCTCGTTTAATGTAATTTGTTTTTGCTGTTTACAGTCCTGCACCAGTATTGAAGGCCATCTCAGTTGGAGGGAGGGCCACCAGCCATTCCTACTGGTACTGAGAAGGATCAAGGACAGGATTGACAAATTCTTTGTGGTTGAAGAAGCACCTCATCTCTTCTGAAGGAACCAGCTCCTTGAGTGCTATCGAACTTCGTCTACTGTTTCTACCTGCTATGTAGGTCCTTTTATCTTTATCCTCCTGCTACACTCTACAACACTGATGTTGGTCTTACCAGTGAGTCTCCCAAAGTAAAGGAATTGCATTGGAAGCATTGACAAACATTTGATGACAATTTTTTTGGAGCATCATGTATTTAAAGTACAGATACTGGAAGTAAAGAGTATGTTTAACTGCTAACATTTTGAAGTTCTATGGGTCTTTTGACCTACAGAGTTCATATGGGTGAATTTGATGATGAATTTGTTTCAACTGTTATGTCTAAGACGTGTCATTCTTGAAAATAAAGGTTCAAACTGATACAACGTATTGGCTGTTATTTAATGCAAACGTTGTGTTTTTAGTTCAACTGAATACAGATTACATTTAATGACAAATCAGGGCTTGTATGAACGCAATATTAGTGTGGAAAGAACTCTCTTGGTGTTGATACATCTAGTGTAGTTTTAATGCTAGCAGTATGGTTGTAACACTAATAGTGTAAATGAGGGGGAAAAACTCCAATAATTGTGTTAATTATGAACACTTATAGTGCTGTTTTAACTCCATACAAGTGTAAAAAAAGTAACTCTATTTAAAGTGTTAGTTTAACTCTATTTAGTGTGGACCTATATAAACCCCGAAAAAGTGTTAATTTTGACACTGTGAGTGTGAATTCAACACTTTAAAATTTGCTGTGTGCGATATATCGGTCAGCCCTATTGCGTATCTTGTCAGTGAACTACGCTCTGTCTATTAAATGCCACTCCATTTGAAAACAGGTGATGGTGATTTCGCGGTAATCAGGGAACCGGCTTTACTGACGAAATGCGCGTGACAATCGCATGCAATATATCGCCCAGCCATAGTTAAAAGTTATAAAATATACCTTGTCATAGTATTTTTTATGATACATTTCTGACAATCAATGCTGCCATTATTTTATGTATATTTAACCATATTCATTCATTCATTGATTCATTCAATGAAAAATGGTAAAAAACCATTACCACAATGATAACTAGAACTATATATTTAAAGATTTTTTTCAAAAATGTCATTATCCAGTTAGAATGTTCTTTGTGTTGAAGTCTAATTAAATTAGTCCCAAGTCAAACTGAGTATTTTGGTCAAGGAAGAGCAATATTTAGTGCAATATAAATTCATGTTCTGACTTTGATTTGTTTACACTGATTCTGGGCTAACTGAACAGCATATGCAGTCCTAAGGGCAAGTCTCATGTTTCTTTAGGAACCAGAGCTTCTAACGGCAGCTGCAGTGATGCGATGACCTTTCCAAACAGTGATTGGCTCTTTTATTTAGAAGGTTGGATTTATTCCGCCATATTGCACATTGCACTTTCTCCCATTCATAGTAATAGGACTTTGAGTGCACAGTCTTTCTGTATATAAAGTCTCTGGTTATTACCCAGTTATTAATACAATAAGTATATAATATGTACATGCGAAACAGGACTGAAAAATAAAGTGCTACCATATCAACAAGCAACCAACACTATATTCATTAAAACCAACTACAAAACAGTTCCCAATCAGGCTGAATTATGGACCGGTTGCAATCATGATAGGTGGGCATTGTTGCATTGACTGAGTAATAAGCCAGTCATGTGCTATGAAGGCACTGCCTTCCCTCACATGACTTTTTGTCTGTTCCTCCCCTCATGCTTCAGGGCATCTATGAGAAAATAATGCTCAAGAAGCCAAAGAGACGCTGCCTCTCTCTGAAAGCTCATCTGCTGGTGTTGCTGTTGGACAGTGTTACAAAGATGAGTGCTTTGCACAATATTTCTTCTCATATTCCATATTATTTCTTGTTTTATTATTGTACTGTTGATTATTTTCTCATCCAATGTTTTTAAGAGGCACCGCCTCCCTTGCCTCCTCAAAGAAAACGGCTCCCATGCCCACACAATCACACGTTTAAGCAAATAAAACACACATTTACACACACACACACACACACACACACACACTGCATCCTGGCAACAGCACCTCATACCTTGGCTACAGGCGGACACAACCTTAATCCTTAAACCCACATCAAATTCAAACTGTTTCCAGTGTAATCACAATTCAAACATGCACACACAGTGTAAACAGTCTTTGTGTGCTTGGTGGATTAGAGAGAGGTGGGAGATTTGGGGTGCATTTTGCATACGTAATAGAAAACTCTAGAGAACCCCCCAGAAGGACAGGAAAGGGATGGGGGTAAATAGAAATAATGAGAAGATATTCACCATTTTCATCCAGAAATGCATTCAATATATGACACTCCACAAAAACACAACACTCATTAGACATGATTAATGAAGAGTATGGATTAAGAAACCATAAATTACCTATGCCTCTTTAGAGTGTGTGTGAGAGAGAGAAAAAGAGAGAGAGCAAGAGGAAGCTAAATGGAATCAGATATGGGATCAATTTGCTAGAGAAAGAGGGATCCAGAACCTCATGAATTCCCATTCACTAATATGTTTTAGGAAAAAAATCAAGTGTAACAATTTAAATGTTGTGTATAGGGATGCACCGATATTAAAATGCAAACAGAGGATAATTACGGTCATGTGTGAACAAATATAATGGATAAATGTCTGATATTCAAATTCTATACAGTTTAGTCTAAATAAATAAAACACTAAAATCAATCATTTCAAATGCTAAGTAAATTTGGCCATCACAACATTATAATGTACAGTTCGAAACATGGATATTTAAAGATTTACTAAAGTTTACATTTAAAAGTATTATTAAATCATTATTCAATCAAGTTTTTAACGCTTTAAACTTTGAGTGTTAGCAAAGGTAATCTAAGATAATGACAGCAAAAGCTTCAATTATTATTATTATCATTTTTTTTTTTTTTTTTAATTAACTGGACATAACTTAATGAAATTGTCTTTGGAAATCGGGTAGTGGATTTCAAGTTCTCAGCATGCTTCGCAAAGGACTGGATTAGGAGAATAAATGTTGAAATTAAGCCTTATTTTATTTGGGTTTTAGTGAAGGGAAAGACCGGTTTAGTGTTTAATGCTGTTAAGTTTTACATTTAAAAGAGTATCTGTTATGTTGAAGTTTTTGTGGTTATCGTTGTGCTGAAGAGTATATGACATGGTAAACACTACATTGACTCTGTTAGTGATGACTGCGCTAATGTCAATTTCAAGTAATATGTTATTTGTTCAAAAATATACATGCTAAATAAGTTACATTGAACATGTGCTATGATAGCTGTGGATTTTAACTGAGATTAATTGGTTCCCAGCCTACAACTCAAGTATTTAGAGCGACTTTTTTGTTTGTTTGTTTGTTTGTTTGTGTTACAAATTATTATATTCCTATACCTCAATTTAGTTTGTTGGTTGAACAATTTCATTCAAAGTTGTCACAACTAAATTTTATGCAAACTGTTGCATTTTTCCTTTTTCTTTTTTGTTGAGCCAACACATTTTTTAGAGTATCCACATCCAATATTTCACTTGCAATAGTCTATATAATGTCAGGTTTTGTTATGGCACGTACATACTCACTGGCACAATATTTCTAATATGGCATAGAGGTGGCCTAAATGTATATACGCAGAATGCTCAAATGCTGATTGTTGATTCTCCTGCACAGCAGACAGAAAACAAGACATATGATGATTGACATGACAGAGCTGCAGTAGCTCAGCAGTCTTTTCCATGCAGGTCAACTGCTTTCCTGTGATGTGATTTACAAACAGTGCTTTGAAGAAAGGTATACAGTGTGCCACTGCATATACGCAAATGTATTTGTACAGTGCCAGTGATGGTCTACTTGGGCTAATATAAGGGACTTCTTTTATAGCCGTCTCACCTGTGTTCAGGAAAAGAAAACATTTCCAATAAGCTAAATTTTTGTTGTGTTTGTGAGCAAAATCTGTTTTTCACAGATTTTTCAGAAATCATGAATGAATCAAAATGGCCTTCCATTTTTTTTCTACATTTAGAAAAAAACTCAAAAACCAACTCAAATCACACACCTCCACAGAATATGTTAAGCCAAACTGTTTTATGTATAATATTATTAGAAACTGAACAATTAGTCTTAATCTTTTGGCTATTTACATTAACCTAATGTAAGTTATCTGGAAGCGCTATGTTAACATCCACTTTTTCACGCCAAAATATTCCATAAATGAAAAGATGCAAAGAAAAGCCATGAAGGACGCTCTGACCCATTTCTGGTCTCAGCTGCAGACCGTTTACTCTCCTGTCTCGCTCAGTTCAGTAAGAAGTGTGTGTATACGTAGAGGCGAGAGAGGCTAACAGATAAACATTTTTCTATTTTCATGCCAGCTCCTCTTGCTTTTGTAATTCAAATGCAGACACAGGAAACTGGCAGCCAAGAGGCACACACACTCTTACACGGATGTGCGGCCATACACACACGCCTTGTAATGCTATCGACCCCTGGCCTGTCATGCAATGCCACACACACCGGTCTCTCTGTGCCTGCCTTCCAACTGATAACCAGAAGCCATCGTCCAAACCAGCGGAGGAGTGAGAGACTGTAAGTGGGTTTGTGAGTTTAAAAGAGAGACAGAAACAGTAAACGGGAGCGTGTTTGTATCAGTGATTGAGGAGTTTGCATCTAAAGAGATCATAATATCAAGATTTCCTGCACTGATTCTCACTAAACTGCTCAAGGAAAATGTCTAGTTCATATTTCACTCCAAAAGTCAAAAGAAAGATGACACTATACTTTGCTTAAGTTAAGATTTCTGCATCATGACATTGTCACATAATTATTATCAAAATAGACTATCAGAGATGTGGCGTCGATTTTGAATCTGCTTTGGTCTTTCCCAATCCCACACCCCTCTTCTTCCTAATATTACCAGTTGCATTTTCAATTTTCTACTTGATAAAAGGCAGATTAAATTAGTTTATATTTAATTTAATTTAATTTAGTTTATAAAGAAAGTCTTTAGCTTATCTGAGTTTCTATGAGTGGAACACATGAGCCAGAAGAAAAAGGAAGAGACAAGAAAGAACAAGAAAACACAGAAGCCACACAAAGAGATAGAGAAGTGAAAAGCACAACACTGCTACAAAACAAATGTCTACTGTTTTTCCCCCAGGTGGCGACACCACACAACATAGCATGATGACACTTATGAATCACAATGGTCAGTTCATCAACAGAAAAGCAATATACAAAATAATAATAACTAGAATGTACATTTCCTGAAGAAAATGTGAATGGTGCTTGCAGTGGCAAAACTCGGAACTCAATAATAATAATATGAAAAATATGAAAGTTAGATTAAAAGGGGGACTATTTATGAATAAAATTTATCAAATTTGTAATAAATTTTAGCTGCATTCACAAGTCACACATGTACACATTAATACTTCTATTCCACAAGGATGCATTAAACTGAAGTAAAGCCTGAAATGTAAAAAAAAAAAAAAAAAGTATCCAAATTATATATAAAAAAAAATGCTGCTGTTTTGAAATGTTCAATTAGTCAAAAAACAAAACAAAAAAACAAACAAACAACTGTGTTCAACTTTGATAATAATAATAATAAAGATTCTTGAGCAGCAAATCAGCATATTAGAATGATTTCTGAAGGATCATGTGACACTGAAGACTGGAGTAATGGCTACTGAAAATTCGGCTGTCATCACAGGAATACACTGTAAAATACACTACCGCTCAAAAGTTTGGGATCGGTAAGATTTTTAATGTTTTTAAAAGAAGCTTCGTCTGCTCACCAAGGGTGCATTTACTTAATTTAAAATACAGTAAAAACAGTAATATTGTGAAATATTATTACAATTTAAAATGACTGTTTTCTATTTGAAAATATTTTAAAATTTAATTTATTCCTGTGATGGCAAAGCTGAATTTTCAGCATCATTACTCCAGTCTTCAGTGTCACATGATCCTTCAGAAATCATTCTAATATGTCAATTTGCTGCTCAAGAAACATTTATTGTTTACAATTGTACAAAATATTTGTGTAATTTTTTTTTTTTTTTTTTCAGGATTCTTTGATGAATAGAAAGTTCAAAAGAACAACATTTATTTGAAATAATATTTTGTAACATTATAAATGTCTTTACTGTCACCTTTGATTAATTTAATGTATCCTTGCTGAATAAAAGTATTCATTTCTTTAATTTCTTGAATTTTTGATTAAATAAATTAAGCCTTGGTGAGCAGAAGAAACTTCTTTTAAAAACATAAAAAATCTTACCGATCCCAAACTTTTGAGCAGTAGTGTATATTCAAATAGAAAATATAACATTTCACAATATTACTGTTTTACTGTATTTTTAATCAATTAAATGCAGCCTTGGTGAGCTTGCAAAAATATCAAAGAATCTTACAGACCGCAAACTAAATCCTCAATTCAAGCTCACAAGCACACATCCATATTTATTTCTCCACTGATTTAAACTGTTCTTCTCCTGAACTCATGTCTTTTGCAGATGGTTCCACGCAGGAAGCAAAAGCTCAGCAGCATAACATCAACGTGAGAAAGAACAGCTTTATCTGAGCGCTGTGCTTTGACATTTTCACCGAGCTGTTCCCTTGGGAGTCTAATCGATATAAATACTCTAAATAAACTTTGTCAAATCCTTCCCTAAGTCTCATGGACAGTGCTCCTCTTCACTATAGGAGAGAAGTCGTCACAGGATTTACACAAATGTCAGCACGCACATTCATAAATATTAACCTGGCAATCAGTGGGGACCCTTATAAGTGTTTATGATATTGTGATCACTATATGACTTGATCACTATACCTCCTTCAATTTAAGTCATTTTTCAGCCATTTTATCAAAAATCATACATAAAAATCACTTCGAAAAGTTATAAAAGCATACCATATTATCTTCTGGGGACATTTTACAGCAATATTGGTCATTGAAGGCTAGGTGACAAAAACATGCACGCAAGCCCCGGTCAATCTTCCACTGTTGTAGTACCTCATCTATATCAGTAGATGGTGCTGTATGTCTATCACACCAACATATGTAGACATAAACTATATACAGTATTTGCTTTCTGTTTAAACATTTGAACAGGCTGATTCCAGACCTTTCTATCTCCTGATGCCATAAGGTGTAACTAAATGTAAAACATACCTGCAAAATATCCTCTATAGTGAATAAGAAATATTAAATGTTCATTATAAAGTTTTCAGAGCATTTCTCTTAGTGACAGTATTACTGCAATAAAATCCAGAAATGTTCATATCATCTTTGATGACAGCAAAACCTTATTTTCTCTTTAAAAGAATGAGTTGCATTGTGCAAATTGATAACTTTGAATACAAAAACTGTATGTTCCTCATACATTTCACTTATGCTAATGGTTCAATTAAATTTCATTACAGTGTAAAGGATTACTAGGCTGATCAGTTTGTGGAAAGGGGGGCGGGGGTTGGGGGGGTGGTGGTGGGGGGGTTTAAAAAGAAGTTTTAAAAATGGTAATTGCTCAGCAATATCCTCTTAAAAGGTTTGGAATCTGTATCCCCTTCAGAACCGTAATATCTGAGCCAGAACATAAAAGCTATGTAGTGTACTGCTAAATACACCTAGCCATCACAAAAAAAATGCATCCAGTTGTGCGTGTGTGTACAGAACATGCTTAAAACTGTATTTTAAAGAGAATGATTTTTTTCTTTGAATTTGATTTGTGGGGAAAGTGATGTCCTTACAAATGTAAAACAGGTTGTGACCATATTATATAATAATGTAGCCTAAAGGTTTGAATAGAACATTGAATAAAAGAATGAATAGAAGAACAGGATCAATCGCACCAAACAGCACATTTGTCCCAGACGTCACATTTTCTTTGTAAAACTTTCACTCTTTGCATAGCTTGTGTGAACACTCGCACTTCTCTCTGTCTGTCTCCTTTGGGTTTTGTGGCAAACTTAGTAGAGTTGAGTGGTTGTTTGTTAGTGAAGACAGGTGCAGGCCTCATCCCCCCACACACACACACACACACACATATACACACACACACACACACACACACACACACACACACACACACACACACACACACACACACACACACACACACACACACACACACACACAGTATAAACAGACCCAGTAGAAAGGGACTGGTCTGACAGAATGCCTTTTCACACCTGACTGGGCCTAGCATAGGGCGACAGGCCAGAGCTCCCAAAGCACGACACACACACACACACCCCCCCACACACACAGGGGTATCTGTACTGTATTTAACTTTGAGCCCTCTAGACTCCAGGATAGTTTAAAGGCCTTAAAGACCGTCTGTTGAGGGTGACTCAATTTAAGTACCTACACACACAAACAGAACCAGGGCAGGACCCAGAGGATGAAAGTAATGCACAAGCAGATGGACTCAGCCCAGCAGAACCAAGTGGACCTGTAGGAAACCATCTCACGCTATTTTACCCCACTATAAAGCCAACAGACTCGGACGACAGTCCACATATGTCGTCCACGCAAACAGCAATTCACTGTGATGGCAAAAGGCCTTTTGGCCTAGACAGAACTAACATTTTGTTGTATTATTTATTGTATTATTAATTATTTGAATTATACAACTGTAAAATCTTGAATACAGGATCTCCTCCAAACTGTGTAAAACAACTTTCTTCCTTTCATTTTTTTCTGTCGATTTATTTATTTATTAGGTGTTTCTCATCTGGTTTTTGGTTCAGGATGCAGATTTTGCAATGGATATCAAGTGTATCAAAATCATACCAACACAATATTGGAGTATCTTAATTAATTTTACGAAAGGCAAATTAATACTTAATACAACTTAGACATTAAATGCATTAATATTACCACACATAAGCCTATTAACATGGAAAATTCTTAACATGACATGGCTGAATATTAAAATGTTTATTCTGAAATATTATATTGTACATTATTTAATTGTATTAAAATAATTGATTATATATTATTAACATGACATGGGCTGAATACAGTATATTATAAAATAAAAATTATGAACTATAATAAGAAATGTTCATATTCAGCCTGTCATTTTAATTAGTTTTCATATAATATAATATAATATAATATAATATAATATAATATAATATAATATAATATAATATAATATAATATAATATAATATTAGATAGATAGATAGATAGATAGATAGATAGATAGATAGATAGATAGATAGATAGATAGATAGATAGATAGATAGATAGATAGATAGATAGATAGATAGATAGATAGATAGATAGATAGACAGACAGACAGACAGACAGACAGACAGACAGACAGACAGACAGACAGACAGACAGACAGACAGACAGACAGACAGACAGACAGACCAAAAATTATTCAGCCATATTTATATATATTTTTACTAGTGGGTGCAGGACACTATAGTTAATTTATGTAAGCTGCAAAATATTATACCCAAAAATTCTTCATACAGTGGACTACCAGTAAAACTGATACGAATTTGGAACAAAAAAATTGACCATGTTTTCCTTAAGTGTTATCTAACATTATTAAGATTAATTTTTTTCTGACACAGTTAGTAACTCTGAGATCTTGTCATATTTTATTACAATTTTTTTAACCTATAGTGAATAAACTGTATTAATGAATGAAATGTTCAAGGTGTCTGAATAAATTTTGGATTTGTGGGTTTTATTGTAGGAAATTAATTTACTTCATTTTTTCATTTTTATTTTATTTTAAATGTTACTTAACAACTGGCATTAATTTTCCATAGTTTAATTGTAGAAAAAACAACAGATACCATGATACGCTTTTCAAGGAGGGATAATAATATCAGTTTCCTTCTTTGTGCTCTGAACTCAATCAGTAAAAACTCAGAAAACACTCTATACTCAACACTGAGGAACAAAACCATCAAGCTGGGAAACGGTGAAAGTGAGGAAGATTTTTTAAGACTTTTAACCCTCCACGCAGCTCTTTAACAGCCCTAGAGGCAACATTTTCTTTTCATCCCATCTTTCTATTTTTCACTCTCTCTCCACTCTGCCACCCAGCGCACCAGGCTAGCGCTAACGATCTGGCCTTTTCATTAGGCAGGCTAGCTAATTAGACTGTGTGTGTGTGTGACGGGTCGAGTGACTGCTCGGCGCAGCGCGATGCTGGCAGCCCATTTCATGCTTTATCACGTCTTTTAATTGACAAACAACCTGCTCTTTTCTCTTAGGCTGAGGTCTATATTCCAAGAGTCTGCACGGATGTGTGTGCGTGTGCAGATGTTCCAGTGCGCCCCTTGACGTTTAGCTGTGTGTGTGACTGTCACATGCCTTCTCACCCTGGTGGATCTTTAGGGAGAAAATGCTCACTGAGTTTGCCAATTAACCACTTTCAGATTGTTCTGTGACAAAACGCATACACACAGATGCAAATACTGAGAAACGCACACAGCGACTCAATAAAACTCGTGTAAACAAATCGTGTCGTTTTAAGGAGTCTCAAATTCGCATTCAAATATTAAATTACATTTTAAAATTCAGTGTATTAAGTAACTTTATACACTTCAACACAAAGCTAGTTATTAAAGCAGCCCTTTGTGGCGAATGAAAGCTGATCTCTTCTCCGCTTAGACACACCATCAGGAGTCCACCATTTATCCACATTCACACAAAGGCAAAACCAGCGGGAGTCTTTTCTCTGCAAGCCACAATCATGACTAATAGTGCTAATGATGAATGTGTGCTTATATACATGTGAGTGTTTATTACACACAAATATGCTTTGACTTTACTTTTGTCACAAAGGACTCCAGTCATTTTCTTAATTCAGATGCTTAACATAGTCAGTCACCTGGAATTCCCTCAGGCATATTCTGTATGCATTCGAGGTGTTTGCATAAGTTGTCTTCACATTTTAAATGAGACGCACAGAAAAACATAGAAACAAATCTTACCGTAAGGTGGTACTGTCTCCAGATTTCTGGACAGGCCTGTTGAAAACAAAAAGTCATTGTAAAAACCCAATGTTTACATAAAATGAGAGTCTAGAGATTCAGAAACACAAATAAAAAAAAAATAAAAAATACCACACAAATGTTAATGACAATTCCACAAAATCCATGGAGTGCTTCAGACATCCATCAGGACATGAAGTTGAGACCTTTCTCTTTTCTTTTTATCGCGGTTTCTGTTCGTTTTTGATCAGCTATACATTTCCGAGCTGTTTTGTTGTCTTTGATTAAAGAAGCTAAATGATTGAGAACTTTTAGGGCCTATTAGGAAACTATTCATAAACTGGTTGATGTTCATGGAAGGACTGATGGAATTGAAAACCAGCTGATGAATGTACATTTTTAAATATAACATGAAAATTAAATCCAGCAAAACAAGAGAAGATGACAGAGATGAAATGAGAAGATGTGGACATAAAAGGAAATGGGGAAATGAAAGAAAAGGCAAAACGAAGAGAAGAGAAGAGAAGAGAAGAGAAGAGAAGAGAAGAGAAGAGAAGAGAAGAGAAGAGAAGAGAAGAGAAGAGAAGAGAAGAGAAGAGAAGAGAAGAGAAGAGAAGAGAAGAGAAGAGAATATGAAAGGAACTAAGAAGAAGAACAGAGAAAAAGAAAATGGAACAATATAAAGGAAAACAGAACTGGAAAAAGAGGGGAAAAGGAAGTGGAAAGAGAAGAGAAAAAGAGAATATGAAAGGAACTAAGAAGAAGAACAGAGAAAAAGATAATGGAACAAGATAAAGGAAAACAGAACTGGAAAAAGAGGGGAAAAGCAAGTGGAAAAAGACAACAGATCAGGAGAAAGCAAACAAAAAAATGAAGAGGAAAAAGAAATTGAAAAGGAAAGGACAATAGTAGAAGAAGAAAGAAAGAGGTGCAGTGTTGACAGCTCAAGCCATCTTAACAGACGCTGAGCGAGGGTCGTTAGCGCATTTGCCCTGTGAGCTTCCTACATTTCTCTGAAAATTGAAAGTGCCGAGGGCACAGCAGCCAGACTCATTTATACAGTTAGCTTTTCATTTAACCCCACCTGAGAGCCGAGCAGAGAGGGAGGCAGAGGCTGTAGGGTTACCCTGCTGAGGGTATTGAAGGAAACATTCAGAGTCTTTAAGAATCTGCTTTCCTTTCCCTCGCTCGCTGTGACAAGATGATCCAGCAATAAAGCTATTAAAAACACATTTCCATACTGCCAGATACTAAAACCAGGATCCTATGAAATCATGAGTTCTACTGTTGTTTTAGACTTAAAGGGTAAAAAAAAAAAAAAAAGTTTTAATAAACAATAACAACTTAAACACAAAAAAAATGTTTGAGTAATAAAGTAATAGGGAGATCAAAAATTGTAAAATTTATAATGGAAAATCATTCTTACAGTCATGAAACTATTGTGTGCAACTCAAAAATATTAATTTCCAATTTTAAATACAAATCTGGCAAATTATCTGGGTTCAGACTGCTCAACATTTACATATCCTAAACATGTAACAAATAAGTACATTTAAAAAAACACTGGTGTTTCATTATGAAGAAGTAGTATGTTACAGCAAGCCCAAAACTGGAAAGTAAATGGACCGGCTGATATGCGTCAACTCAAAGTTCGTTAACAAATGCTACATAGCAGTTTTTGGGACTGGTGTAATTAAAGATTATAAGCATAATTATAAGTCATGTTGTGCTGGTGGCTGAAGAATTGTTTGTTCAGTTAACCAGTAAGATCAACTTAGCTCTGCATTCCTTATTTAGTGTATATTCTAGATTCATCAACAACTAGAAGTCTTACAGGGATGAAGTGCATTATGATTGTGATCATGTGATGTGAGAACTTAGCGAGTTTAGATAATCAGAAAGACTTCTTACTTTGACTAATAGAATGCAGCAGAATATCTTGCAGCAGGATTGTTTAACTGCACCCGAATCCTAAATGTGTTTGTTTGTCATGTTATGCATGAATGGGGCCAATTCCGTTTCAATTAAAACTATGCCAAAATTATATTAAAACTGTTTCCAAATCACAAGACAACAGAAGAAGAACAAACTTAACTAGCTTTTACGGGCAGGGAATGTGTTCTTGCATAAAAAAAAAAGCATGGAAGAGAATACAGGGGTCTTTGTAAAAATTCAACCCTCATTGCGTGAGATGCTAAAAAAACACAAGTAAGACCCAATGGTCAGAGATGTCCATCTGCATGCCAGAAAAAAACTAGTCCACTGCACTAACTGCAATGACCCTGACCCATCACCTAGATATAAAATATGATTCCAGTCTTTGTTTTAACAAGCTATATATTCTCTCTTTCATCTCTCTTGTTGTTTCTAAAAGTCACTTGTTTCTCTTCCTCCCCCATTTCTATCTCTCTCAGTGGGGTTGTTGTTGGGGGTGACGAGTGGAGCGTGTGTCCCACTCACAGCCTGTGAAGCGTCTTTCTTAATGAGAGAAAGAATGGCCCCAGAGATAGATACACACACAAACAAACAACACACAATGCAACACATTACACTCTGAAACAAACACACACTCCCACAGAGAACTACTCACGTCAATGAAGTGTCCAGTCATGCCACAGCGGTGGCAGCATTTATGCCAGTAAGCTTTCTCCAGACAGTCGTCATAGGTGTGGCCGGGCAGCGAGCAGTTAGAACAGTGACGGTTCGGACAGGTCCTCAGTAAGTGTCCCAGAAGCCCACATAATGAGCAGCATGGCAACTTCTGCTCATAAGCACACACACACACACACACAGTCACAATAAGGACAACCCTGACACATAGTGACAGCTGCCTAAATAAAACACTATTAAATTGAAAGAAGACACTGTTCTTAATATATTAAAACTAGAAAATCTTCTCTTTCATATGCATGATATGCATTTTTTTGATAAAAATGCAGTACAACAGTAATATTATTAAATATTATCATTTAAAACACCTATTTTCAATTTAAATATTTTTTTTTTTAAGTAAAACCTATTTTTGACAATCCAGTAAATAAAACAATTATATATTGTCAAAATATGTCAATGTTTAACATGTCACACAAAAACTTTGACCCAAAATACCTTTATTGTGACCTATAAAGTGTAACATTATCCAACTGTCTGACAAACTTGATACTGATTGGTCAATTGCAGCATTTTGAGACAGTGGCTAAACTGTATAGTTGACAGTTTTTTGGCTAATCCGGTACTATACGTGTCAGCACATTCGTTGAGTGGAAATGAGAGGATTTGGACCTTTGCTGTGGGGCAGGTGACTGTAGTGTAGTCAGAGTGAAGGGTGGATAATGATGTACCTTTGGTGTGGGGCAGTTTTTGGAGAGATGGCCGGTCTTTCTGCAGTTGTGACACGTGACAGATTTTTCAACGTAGTAACGGTTTGAGAAGCGTTTTGAAACCTGCCTCAGGCCAACCCGTTTATTACAGATCTGAGCCTACACACACACACACACACAAAATGGTAAATCGCCTCCTATGAAAGACAATCCTTAAAAATAACATTTTCTGTTTTAAAATGTAACTGTAAAATTATGTTTTAAAATACAGTATTGTCTATTTATTAAAGATTTGACAAAAAAAGTAACATTACCCATTTATCCTTTTCTGATACAGCCCAGTTCTGTATATCCCCTCCATCATTTGCATGTTCTACAAAAAAAGATCAGTACATGAGAAAAACAAACTGAAACCATCAACATGGAATTAGATAAAACTTCAATAAGACATTGTTTGCGATTATGTGTGTGTGTCTATAGTACGAGAGGCCCACTCCCCTAATTTGACCTTTTTTTTTTTAAGATCATTCTCAAGAGACAGAGAGACAGTTACTACAGCAATACACAGCTGCACATCAACACACACAGCATTAAAATACGCCACACACACACACAATTTTTTTCACTATATTAGTGAGGACACTGCCTAGACGTCCATTGATTTTTTTATGTTTAATGATATTTTCTATAGCCTAATCCAACCCCTTCCCCTAAACATATATATAACTAAATATACGCAAAACACTAGATTTAAACAAAAATATGTTTTGCCTGATTTACAAGCATTTTTAACTAGAAGAGGACCAGTAAAATGTAAATATGGTTGTCATAATATTTCACTTCCTAAGTGAGGACATTTGGCCCTCACAAGTATAGCCAAATATATAACGTCATAAAAAAGTAATGAAAATAAACAAAACAACTCTCTGAGATCTGACCAGAGCTGACAAGAGTCATCAAACTACTGATGCTAGTTTAGCATGTCATATTACTGAAAAAATGATACTGATTCATGAAACCAAATTCATATTTCACAGACAAAAAGAAATGTTCAGAGACACACACAGGGTTACGTATATTTGTACATATATGCAAACTAATAAATATTGTTACCAAAACAAACCTCATATGTTCATTAACTTGTGAGTGTGCTTTTTAAATCTACGCATATAACATGTCGCAACAATGCCCCCCAAACATCCCTGAGGACCCCAAGTACAATAAACAGGAAACATTTCCTTTAATCCTGATGCCCCCCTTCTGTCTCTCTCTCTCTCTCTCAGACACACACACACCTCCGTGTCTCTACGTGGGGGAAATGCCTCGTCAGTCACGGCCCAGCAATCACACAAAGCCAGAGAAAGGAGGACCTCACTATGGTAATCCTGCCAGGCCTATTCACAATGACAAACACACACACCAAAGATACTATGATGTACTTCTCATATGAATATTAGGAATATTTTCATAAATCCACCTAGTTTTCGCATCAAATCACATTTATACACTTAAATAAAATAGTATGTGGAGTTTTTCCAACTGGCATCTACCCAAATTATACACCACCACCAGAGGGGGCACTAGAGAGTAAGCCATAATCAACATTACAAAAAACCTTGCGCTTACCATACAGCGAGACCGAGATGGAGGGATGAAAAGTGGAGCAAGGGAGGGGGGAATAGTGGAATAGCGACAGATGCTACTTGTACGTCTCATAGGTATGCTAATTAACATAGAACCAACAAATAAAAATAAGAGGTGTGCGCACAGGGTGCAACTTCATCAGTGTGTGTGTGTTTTAATGAATTCCAGCTGACTAATAGTCTGAGAGAGAAGAAAGCTGGCGTGCGCCCGGCCACCATCGTTGGGTCCATGGAGAACAAAACGGATGTGTAGGAGAAACTAATTAACCATGAACACAAGCTCCCATTAGAGAGAAAGAGACTGAGATACTATTCTGACTTTAAGAGTACTCTGTGTGTAGGGAGCAGGCCATGTGAAGGCGTATCTCAAAACACAAACTGTCTGGGACTCTCTGAGTGTTTCCTCTAACAGCTGAATCACAGTCCTGAACTAAACTGCTACTAAAACTTGCTAATGGGAGCCTCCTTGGAAAATTCATTTAGCCGGTTCTAAAGCGAGCATAAAGCCACAAAGAATACCATAGTGAATATAAACGATCATTCAAAATGTTTTGGTTGTTCTGATTTTTTAAATATTTGTGACCGAAGTTTCTTATGGCAGCATTTATTGGATTAAAATACGGTAAAAACATTTAAAATAATTGTTTTCTATTTTAATGTATTTTAAAATGTAATTTATTCCTGTGATGGCAAAGCTGAATTTCTCCAGTCTTCATTGTCACATGAAGTCATTCTAATATGCTGATGGTGCTCAAGAAACATTTATTATTATTACCAATGTTGTAAACAGTTGTTCTGGAAATCGTGATACATTTGTTTTCAGGATTCTCTGATGAATAGAAAGTGCACGAGGACACCTTTAATTTAAAACAGAATTTTCTGGCAAAACTTGTTACATTTAAATGTCTATCACTGTTAAATGCATTTAATGTGTCCTCACTGAATAAAAGTATTCATTTACTTTAAAAAAAACCATTTCACAAATAATTAAAAAGAAGTGGCAAGTAATATTGAATTCAATGTGAAGTTTTTTCTTGTAAAATGTAATCCAATAATCTTAACAATCTGTGTATTGTAATTTGTTAAAACATTCAGTAACACTATAATAACTGCACACTATGAAGCATTAGTTAAGCATTAGTAAATAGTCAATTCATCATTTATAAAGCATTAATAGATATTAATAAGCAGTTTATAAATACACCTATAAATGCTGTGTTCTTGATTTATAAGCATATCTATAAAGTGTTTAATAATTGTATTTTCATACTTTATTAATAGGGGTGGCACGAGATCTCGCGAGACTAATATGTGACGAGATTTCTCGTCGAGGCGAAAAGTAGTCTCATGATGTTGCCATGACAGAGTGTTAGGGTGATTAGGAAAGAATATGCCACCGCTACGTTTACATTACGCCTCCACTGTCGTTTTGCTTTGTGTTTAAATAAAAAACATTTAATTCAGTTGGATAACGGTTGCAACCGCTCCATATTCACAGAGTTACACGCGATCGCTAAAAGTGAAAGTAAACGCGAGCGCGCATTCAAACGCGATTTCAATACCCCACATTTTGAAAGTGGCTCCCTGATGATGAATGCAAATATCTCTCAATATGAAAGCTATCTTAGGCTGGGCAGTGTAGTTATCAAAGAATAATGTGGTCTTATTTGCACTTTGAATATTGAGAGAGTACGATTATGGTTGCACTTACTGTAAAGTGTTATCATAAAAAATTAATAACAGTTTTCTCTTAATCTTATTAAGCACAAACAGTAAGGTTTCATTTGTTAACATTAGTTAATGCACTGTGACCTATCATGAACTAACAATGAATGACTTTTTATTAACATAAACAAAGATTAATAAATACTGTAGCAAATATATTGCTCATTGTTAGTTGATGTTGGTTAATTAATGTTAATAAATGAGACCTTATTGTAAAGTGTTACCATTTTTATTTATACTGTTTCTATGATCAGTTTGGGGAAAGGAGTTCATTTAGGAGGTCAAAAGTTGAAGAAGCTCATAAATCATGTACAGTAAGGTCTGAAGAGACTGAAATCATACAGAAGAGAAGTCATTCAGTTGAGTTAGTGGCAAAACCTTTTACAGTACTTGAGTATTGTTGTCTTTTACTGCATATAATAATTCATACTAAGAAAGTACAACTGAAATGACATTCATTACGAGATGATTAGTTAAAACGTTTTAAAGACACCTGCAGAATATTTTTTCTAGTCATGTATTTCGCCATTGAGGATTTGTTAGTGTGTAAAAATCTTGTCTCATCTCGTGAACTCAAACTCGAGTCTCATCTCGTCTCGTGAGATACCTGTCTTGTCACACCCCTATTTATTAATGATCAATTTATAATTTCTAAATTAAGTATTACATTATTTACAAACCAGTTATTTAGGAGTTGTTAGTGGTTCTTAAGATCATTTAAGAAATATAAGTAAATGATTAATAAACTATTTAAACATACATTTAGACATATTATTTAGACATAATAATAATAATTACTCAGTGTGTTGTTAAATGCTTTATTAACACATATTCCTACTGTAATTAATGATTAATTCAGGTAGTTATAAAACATTTAGAAGTTGTCAGTTAATTATTTTTGTGAGCTCATCTAAAGTGAGGACTATTTATGCCTAAAAGCTTTACAAAGGAGATTTAAAGGCTCAGGTATCTTCTGCACTGCTGTTCTCTAATGTTTTAAAGTTAGTACTGAGGTAGTTTTGACACTATGAAATATTTTATTATATTCTTATTGTTTTATAAACAATATGTTGTTGTATTTTGGCACTTCTGTAATCCAGTGTTGTCAATTGTAAATTTGGAAATTTTATTCAGCAATGTTTACACTTTACAGAAATGTATTTTTATATCAATTTTTATATATATATATATATATATATATATATATATATATATATATATATATATATATATATATATATATATATATATATATATATATATATATATATATATATATTTATTTATTGCATGCTTAGTTTCATTTTACTGCACAGTTATGTTCTCTGGAGGAGTACATGGATTTTTATTTTCTGTAAAATTGCAGAGGTTTACTTTTAATTTTATATCAAGTTACCTGTCATAAAGTTTCATTTTCCCCCTTGAAATAAACATTTCTATGTTCTGTATCCTTTAAATCTCCTTTATAAAAGCTTTACAAGGCATGAACAATCCTTTAGATGAGCTCACAAAAATAGTTAACTGAACACTACTAAATGTTTTATAACTACCTGAATTAATCATGAATTACAGTAGGAATATGTGTTAGTAAAGCATTTATTAACACACTGAGTAACTATTACTATATGTCTAAAAAAATAAGATGTATAATGTACATTTATTAATCATTTGCTTACACTTTATAAATGATCTTATGAACCACTGACACCTGCTAAATAAATGGTTTGTAAATGTAATTCATAAGAAATTATAAATTGATCATTAATAATTTAATAAAGTCTGAAAATGCTATTATTAAATACATTATAGATATTCTTATAAATCAAGAACAAAGCATTTATAGCTGTATTTATAAACTGCTCACTAATGTCTATTAATGTTTTATAAATGATTAATTAACTATTTACTAATGCTTAACTAATGCTTCATAGCGCGAGTTATTCTAAAGTGTTACCAAACATTCATTAAATGTGCACAAAAACACAGATGGCACATCATATATTAATGACATGAAAGTGGTGTGTAGTGGTTAAAGATTTGGCTGGTTGTCGGTTCAAACTCCATGTGATCCAAGCCAATCAGTACTGTCAAGTCACTTTCCTGTAGGGTGTCCAAACTCAGTCCAAACCTAGCTCCAACTTGCCTCAACACACCTGCCTGGAAGTTTCTAGTATGCCTAGTAAGACCTTGATTAGCTGGTTCAGGTGTGTTTTATTGGGGTTGGAGCTAAACTTTGCAGGACAGTGGCCCTCCAGGAGCGTGATTGGACACCCCTGCTTTAGAGCCACATGGCATTTAGGTCCAGGTGATTGGCTCAAAACAGCCTGGTAGCAGATCTGTGCACCCATGTGCCAGCAAATATGGCAGATCTGAAATTGCATACTTCTAGGGTATCTTGTGGCAGCTGACCACAGGCTGGATCTGTGAAATGCAACCATTGCAGTTTCACACAGCAAGACTTCTGACTATTGGTATAAAGTTCAGTCTAGTTTGTTGCTTATAGCTTGATATTTTTGCATACACTGAGCATTTGAAAGAATTTGAGGCTACCACCATTGAGCAAGACACTTGTAATGAGATGTGTTGTATTTCCAAATGAAGCAGAACATTTAATGAGAACAGAAGATAGGGTGGGACTTTGGTTGTTTAGAACCGATTGGATTATTAAAAATTGGGTGTTCAATACAATAATGGAGCTACCTTGATGTCAGTTTGCAAACAAATATGGAAACTCTGGCAGCATCTATTTTTTGACACAAATATGGAAGATTTAGTGATATTTATCGGCTACGGTAATATCGTAATTGTTGTTTTAATGAAATGCGAGGCGACATTAAGGTGACGTCACTCACTTGGAAAAAAACAAACCGAAACAAGTCTTGAGAGTCCAAAAGCATTGACTGCACGATGGAGCCTATTAGAGTGAAGTTAAAATGCCCCAATAATTCAAGTTATTTTAACATATTACAACATATTGATGTAGTTAACTAATATCACACAAGCAAGAGAGCCATTTCAACATCAGCGTATAAGTGTGATCGCAAATTTGATACTGATTTTATAAAACAGTTCAACAAACACAAAGTTAATACTGAGTGAGTTACATTTTAGAAATGGTATTGTTTGTTTTTGATCCATTTCATCACCAACAATAGTTCCCAAAAAGTCAGAGCAGAAAATTTGTGCGCAACACTGCACTGTTTTGTGTTTATTTAAAACAAAAATAAAGACATTTTTAATAAAATCTGACAGATTTATCCTTCCATTAAGACATCAGAAATTTAATCCATAATTTCATCAAGCAAGTTTGAACTTTTGTTTAGCATAGTTGTGCACTTTGTATGTGCGTTAATCAATTTTCATATGTGAATAAAAGCTTAAACTTCATCATATAAAGCAACTGTGTCTTTTCAGAAGACTTGGAATACACTGCTCGATTCGTATGGATTACGTTAACCATGTCTTTATGAACTTTTTGAAACATGGTTTTGGGTCTGGTCTATTAAAAATATCCTTCTTTGTGTTTTAAAGATGAACTTAAGTCTTATAGTTTTGGAACGACATGAGGGTGACAGAATTTTCATTTCTGGGTGAACTAATCCTTTAAGTAAGACTTTAAGTAAAGGAGGTCAATTTTGATTTCATGCTGACTTAAACCTTATGTTACTTCCAGGTGGACTGTACCTGTAAGGAAGTGTACTGTAAATCATGTTATCATGACTATTTGCTTCAAAAAGAAATTTCTACAGTTATTTGAATAGATCTGTTGTCTTATCACAAAACGACAGAAAATAATCTAAAAAACCTCCAGTGTTTGTATAGGCAGCACATAACATCCTCTACCAAACCAGTGACTCAAGTATCAATGCTGAGCACCTCTCTTCGCACTCGTCTCCCTTAACAACCTCCCTCAAGTGTAACCATTCAGCCTTCTCCAGCAGACTCCCCAACACAGGGAGGGGGAACATGGGACCGAACCCTAAAAAAAGCTGATCAAAGCATCAAGCAGGCCCCGCCGTTAACCAGTTTTGGGGGATGCAGGCCCTTTGTGCGGTGCTGTTGACTTCTGCCACTGGGCTGGCGGAGGGGACAAAGAGAGCGGAAGAGAGGCCAGCAGTCAGATTAACACAGCCATACATAACAATGGAGCCCGAGTGTGGGCAACCCCGTGTACCTTTGTGTGAGGGTGTACGTTTAAGTGAGGGAGAGAGGGAAGGAAGAAGTTGCTCATGTTCAGCCTTACTTTTGGTTCTTATTGCTCAACAATATAGAAGGTCTGATGGCAAAGGATCAGTTTAAGTGTTTTGGGATAGCTCATAGAACTATCACTTGACCTATTTGGTTAACATATACTACTTTTCAAAATGGTTAATACTTTTATTCAACAAGAATGCATTAAAAGAATACTTCACCCAAAAATGAAAATTCTGTCATTTATTCACCCTCAAGTTGTTCCAAACCTGTAAGAATTTCTTTCTTCTGCTGAAAACAAAAGAAGATATTTTGAAGAATGATGGTAACCTAACAGTTGATGGGCCCCACTGACTTTCATAGAATTTTTTTCCATACTATCAACTTTTCCATCAACTGTTTGGTTACCCATATTCTTCAAAATGTATTCTTTTGGGTTGAGAAGAAAGAAATTCAAACAGGTTTGGAACATCTTGAGGGTGAGTAAATGACAGAATTTTCATTTTTGGGTGTACGATCCCTTTAAATTGATTAATAGAGAGAGTAAAGACTGTTACATTTTTACCAAAAATACCCATTTCAAATAAATGCTGTTCTTTAGAACTTTCTATTCATCAAACAATCCTGAAATTATGGTTTCCACAAAAATATTAGGCAGCACAGCTGTTGTCAACATAGGTGAATGAAAAATGTTTTTTTGAGCACCAAATCAGTATATTAGAATGATTTCTGAAGGGTCATGTGACACTGAAGACTGGAGTAATGGCTGCTAAAAACTCAGCTTTACAGTCACAGGTTTTAAATTACAATTTAAAACATACCCCAAAAAAAAAAATGTAAAAAAAAATAAAAAATATTACACAATATTACTGTATTACTGTTTTTACTGTATTTTTGATCAAATAAATACAGCCTTGTTGAGCATAGGAGACTTCTTACAAAAAAACATTAAAAAAAAAAAAACAATACCGATCCCAACTTTTGAACGATAATGTAGATTAGATTTATCAAAATTCTGAAAATGACTGGCAATTGTCTAAGTATCAAACAAATCAATAATATTTCAAAAGTATGCAATACTTTTTGTCTATATGAATTCATAGCCTTCAGAGCTAGTTTAGTAAAATTTCTAACTAATAAATAAAATATAAATATATAATATAAAATAAATATAATATATAAATATAAAAATCTTGCTAAAAAATAAAACACCTCTACCATTTTTGTGGTAGGATCAGTCAAAATGTTGGGCAGGGCAAATAAACACCTGATCTACTGGTCTTTCTGGGGCAACCAAAAAATAAAAAACCTTGTATAGCCTAGTGATTCCCAAAATCAAAAGGGGTCTGTTGTCCCTTGTCAATAGTTAAGCAATGTATGAAGCACAGAAGTTACTTTAAAACAAAGCAGCTCTATGTTGGGCACCACAGCAAATCCACATGACTGACTTGAACCTGCTGTGAAATCTGTGTGGGGAAATCTTTTGCCCTCATGCGAAATTTGTAATTGTGTGGATTTTGCCCAGAAATGTAACGGCACATATGGTCTGTATTTAATACTTAAAAAAATGCATAGTTTAGTCACATTTCAGTCTTTTCCATAGCACTCATCTTAAAGATTACCACAGC
The DNA here is from genome assembly GCF_024489055.1 of Chanodichthys erythropterus. NCBI lineage: Eukaryota > Metazoa > Chordata > Actinopteri > Cypriniformes > Xenocyprididae > Chanodichthys > Chanodichthys erythropterus. Next base: position 18,631,425 of record NC_090232.1, read on the forward strand.
ATTATTTAAATTACTTTTTTTCCCCACACTGGTTTAATCTATTTCAGATAAACCCGCCTCTAAATGGCACGCAAAACGAACTGTGGCTGGCTGCTTTCTCTCCCTGTCTAAGTGGGCGTTTCTTGGCCAGAATAAGCAGCAATGTGGACCAGACCTTTTACCATTTAGTCAAAGGTCTGGCTACGCGAGACTAGCGATACAGAGAAAGGTAGATGCCCCACAGAAGGGCAGACATGGGGGGTCAGTGGCCCTCACAGACCCCCTGACAAATACTTGACATGGACCACGGAGCAAATGCATTACGTCCCTATTCACCCTGCCTGGAGCAGACCTTAATCCAATCAAAGAGTGATCAAACACATACACACACACAGAGCGTTCGCGCCTGCTTGACCAAAGGCATGTCTTTCTCTCCTCCTGGCCTGCCATTCTCCTGTTCCTCCACTTCCTTCATCAGCTAAATAATCTCCTTGCTCATTCTCATTTCCTGTCAGAATCCATCCCTCCAAAATGCTTTCATACCTTCGACGCAGCCCTTTCACTATCTTCATTATTTTTATGGCCTTTTTTGCCATTTTTATGGAAATGATAGTAGAGAGGGGACAGGAAATGAATGAAGGAATTAGAATATGAAATGTTGCGAGCTGGATTCAAACACTCATTATCCACACAAGCACTATCCACTAAGCCACAACTCCATGTTCTATGTTCCTTCATGGCATTCTTTATTGAACATTGTCTTTGTATCAGAAATGCCAGATTTACCTCCACACGGGCAATTAAACTCTACTTGACGGAGGAGACGGAAGGCAGAATTCAAATGAGCGGTGGAGTGAAATGCATCATGGTCCGTGAACAGACCACAGTGAGTTAGGTGAGCAGTGGTGAATGTGAGTGTGAAAACCAAACCGTGTGTAACAACGCCACACTTCAAAGACAAAATACACACACAAGGGTACCTCACTACAAGAGACTGGAGATACGCATGCTTACAAACATACTCGCTAGCGTTTCACACTCGACTAAATTCAAGCATCCAGTTGGATCACAAACAGAACATGTTGGAAGAGAGGACCAGGACATGAAATCAAGCAGAAAGAGACAGACATGTTGAGACAGAGATGAAATGAGAGAGATAGAGAGAGAGATCTCCCTTTCGGTCAATACATCATGTACAGGTCGATTATGGATTACAGTGGCACATTTCATTTCATTTCATGCTCAGTCTTCACGTTTGCAGCACTGCTGTGGAGCCCTCTGCAACATGGATTACACTGATATCTCTATTGCACACATACACACAACTTTAGCACCTTCGGTGAATTTGATCAAAGTTTCACTGCAGTGTCTGTTACTGCCATCATATTGTTTTTAAAGAAATAGTCCACCCAAATCTTAATTCCATCATTATTTATTCAACTTCATGTTGTTCCAAACTCTAATTTTGCAATTTTAAAGTAGAATTTATTGAAGAATCATTACACATCCCATGCCATAGAAGAACTATTCATAGTGATGAAGAGCTTTCAAAAAAAGTTCTTGGCATATATGTTCTACTGGCATCTATGGTTCTGCGAAGAAGCTTTACATTGGTTAAAATGGCTCTTTATAGTGGAAAAAGGTTTTTCATATTATGTAAATGTTCTTCACACTAAGAAAAACAATGTTTTTTTTAGCAGCTGTGCACTGAAAGGTTCTTTGGGGAACCCAAAATAGCTCTTTTATGGCATCGCTTCAAAACCCCCCTTTTTAGTCTATACAACTTTAAGTCATTATTCACCCATGATGTCTTGGAATGTTGGAACAAGTCTACATGACCGCTTTTATTTGAAATCAGCAAAGATGTTTGGAACAACAAGAGGGTTAGTTTGTGGAATGATTAAAAGATAAATAGCTATGAATAATGACAGAATTGGCAGATGTTGTTTGATACAAGATTTTACAACTTCATTATATAAACATGTTTAGAACAGTTGTGCAAATGTTTGGGTTTGCTTAGATATTTAGCATTTTTGAAAAACATCCATACAAATTCCTCATAAAAGATCTTTAAAAGATCATAAAATTATGGTTTGTTTTTAGTTAGTATTTTCCAGAAGAACCATCCTACAAACAGTCAGCCCGGCACTAAAGGGCCTTAGGGCAAATAGACATCCCTGTGCCCCACACCGGACTGCGATTTCAACCGAGGAGGACACAAGTATGTGAAAACAATAGAAGTCCTCATTTGGACAGTCAGGGAAACGCATGTTAATGAAGATGTACAGTAAGGATACCCCCAAGTCTGCCAAACAATCTGACTATCAGCCCATATTACACCAACTCTGCAGGTAGAACACGATACTGGGGCATGTGGCCAAATCAGTGCCCCTACCCACAATTCAGCATGGCACACAGTACGTGCTGCCACGCTCCTGGCATTCCTGACTTCTCGTTTAAAGGGGGAGGTGGGGCAGGTGGCCAAACCTGTCTGTCAACGTGCCGTTGCCTCTTGCAACCCAGAGGGGGCCCAATTACTGCCCAGCGGGGCGCGGTATGGCAACAGCATGGCAACCACACGGCAACCATACGCTCCAATCAGAGTGGCAGACGGGTAAGTGACAGGAGATAAGGAAAGAGAGTCACATGGGATTGAGAAAAGCACACGCACACACTCAACACGACTCTTTGTACTTGGTAATCTGATGTCAAGTTAATGAAAAAAACAAAAAAAAACAAAAACAAAGCCTTCAACCATAAGAAAAAAATAAATAAATAAATAAACTCCATCCAGGAGTTCACCAAAAATTAAATTCTGCCATTATTTACTCACCCTCATGATATTCCAAACTCTTATGACTTACCTTCCTCCATGGAGAACACAAGGAAAAATTCTGAAGAATGTTGAAGCTGCTCTTTTCAGAACAGGGACCAGATGATTTTCCAATATTAGCTATATTTAGGGGTGTAAATTGGACGGTTCATCACAATACCATACAATATCGATTCTTATAGCCAGTGATTTGATATTTCACGATACCTCAAAAAAATCTGTGATACGATGACGGTATGATTCGAATCGATTCAGGGGTATATTGATCAATATATAGATATTATGTGCTTATTTTACACAACCAGATACATTTTTATTAACTCACAAATGCAACCAAAATATATAGCAAACATTTACTCTGAAACTTCACATCCAGCATCCTAACTGGGACATCCACAAATAAAAAAACTCAAGTCACACAGGAGATCAGTTATCTGATGACAGCTTATATGACATGACAGCTGTCAAGAACGTATTTTAGGCTTCTGTGCTAAAATGTGCAATGTGAAATATCTTCTGAAAAACAAGTTAAAACAAATATAAATAAATATTATTCAATTAAAAGAAATGTTTCATTGTATATCAATGTATAGAGCAGCTTTTTAATGAGGCAATAACATATGATAGATAGGCTATTAATACTCTTTCATTGCGCAAAAGTAAAGTACTATAATATTAAAGGCGCATCCTGTGTGTAGAATGATGCTCTTGAAACAACATGGAGTTTCCTATGCAACACTTTATTGAGCTTTTTCTTTTAAGTTTTAATTTTCAGATACTGTGCACATGAAGAATAATTCATAGTGCTCTCTTTTCCCCATGTTGTGATCTAACAGACACCCAGCAGAAAGTAGCATGATTTAAACCGCAATAAACTCTAGCAAGATAATAAAAGTCCTTTTATGCAAAACCATAGACCTTTATCTGCTGAAGCACAAAAATAAGTAATAGAAGACTCAATTCACTGACCTATTTGTGCGCTAAGATGTATGCGCGCTGCTCTTGTGTCTTTCTGCAATGCTTTAAACACAAATGATAAACTTTCATGACTATTCAGCACCCAATCGGCACAGTGACAGCTCCATCAACTGTCCCGAGCGTCTTTCACGAGCTCTGAAAGTTAGTTTAAACCAGAATGCACATGTTGGAGAAACTGCATAGAATAATATTGCATTACAATGTGGAGAGTGTGACAACAAATGCACCTTTTAAATGTATAAATCGAGCCTACAGGTATTGATTTTTTTATGCGGTGCATCGATACATCATATCGTTTGACGTATAAACGATGTATCGATCTATATCGATGTATTATTTATAACACAATATTTTCTGTGAATAAAAATGCTCATCTGTTTATTCCAAAGATATCAGCTTCAGAAAACTTTGAATATATTGTTTTTTTTATTTAAATAATTATAATACGATTAATAAGTTAATGTGGTATAATAAGTTTTGTGGTGATTTTGTGTAATATTTAGATGCTTGATAGCCCCTGGTCTAGTGAACTATTACTTTAATATCCATTTTCAAGAGTAATTACAGTCACTAGTCTGAATCCTGTAATGTTGGAAAGAGATGAATAAGACATGTAAAAGTAAATTTAACAACAAATAATGATGCAAATAACATACTTTATGCAACCTGCACTGACAGTCAGACTGCACTTGCACAGAGAAACAGCTTGTGCACACATGCATACTCTCAGTCTCGTTCAGTCACTCGTCACAGTCTGTGACAAACCTGCTTTAAGAGCCCACCTGAGAAATGTCTACAGCTTGCCCTGTCATAAAAATGATAGCATTGAGACACTATGTATATGCTTAGTTATTAGTGATTGTCTCTCATTTTACATAAAATTAAATAAAATCCTAAAGAGGGTGAACAAGTTTTAGAGACTATTGATTTGCCACTGCAGTGGTTTTGGAGCTAGTATTGGATGTATCACTAATTTTTGAATGCGTGTAAGATGCTAAGTTATTACTAGTCATTACTTGTTTCCAGTGTGTCACAATGTTCTATATATATATATTTCAAAACATGCATTTCAAATGTAAATTGTCTGTACTTTCACAGTGTGGTGCATTTTGCTTTTGCATATGGTTTGATGTTTGTAAAAGCGTAGTGAAAATGGGGCTCATAAATGAATATTCGGATCTAAATCAGCTGACTTCAGTGTTAAAATATTGGCTAGCTTTTCAAAATAGCAGTATCAGCCTTAAATTTATTGATCACCACTATATGTTCTGTATGAATGTATTCTATATCCAACAGAACAATGAATAATCAGACTCTGGCTGTAGAGACTCCACAACTTGCAATGTACTTTAAAGAATGTTTTTAATTGAAATTGAACCTGGAAACATGACCATCACAAAAACAACTAGCAGACTTAATATTCCAAACCTTTATTTTTCCCTTTCAAATCCACATTCGCACAAACACATGAGAAAGGAAAATGAAATACTTAATAAAACCACTAGCTTGCGACTTCAATTTCATTCTGATGAAAATTCTCCTCTGGGAGTGCTTTTCTATCAGGCTGAGGGGCAGATCGACTTTTCATGATTGTTATTATATGAAAAGAGATAAACACCATCATTAATCGGCTACATTCCCTTTTCCTTATCGGCGTGATAGAAGGAGAGGAGGGCTTTTCTTCCTCCCATCCAACCCACACTGTAATTAGGCCTCCCTTTCATTCACTCACTCACTAAAACGTGAACACGCACACACAGACACACACACAAGGGATGCGGGAGACAGCCGTGTTCAGCAAATTAAAAATTTGTCATTAAGTGGAATTTACCATAATGCTGTTTTATCTTCCAGCGGTTGGGGGGGTGATGAAGTGTGTGTGTTTGTGTGTATGTTATGGGTCTGGGGTGTTAGGGGGTGTGTGGGCAGTGGGACTTCTGTAAATTGAAAAAGCAGAATAATCCTGCCCTTTCTATCGCCCTCTTCAGTCACACACACATGGCAAATCCATAGCCATTGGGGTAATTAAATAATAGCGCTTTAAGATTCTAATTTGTTTTTTTTTTTCTTTTCTGCCTGTAGCCATCTTTGGACTTCAGGAAAGGTGGTAACAATATAGGATGGATATAAAACAGGTGGGAACCGAAGACACACACACATTAAATATAACTACACAAATTAGATTAGGAAACATAAAGCTGGCATTATTAAAAACGATATCTCTCAGTCTTGAATTATAATGAAAGACAATAGGAATTATTTCTACTGTTCCCATAAGAGAGCCAGGAAAAAGTCCACGGGAGGGGAGGGTCTGGGAGGACTGCACTGTTCAGCTCGGACAACCTGGAATAAAATATGAGTTTGGGTGGGGTTCAGTTCCACCAGATTGACGGCAGGCAGCACGCGTAAAAATAACCGTTGCATTGAAACAAACGCTACAAATGTGGCACTTCCACATTCGGAGCATCAAGGAATACTTCAATGAAAATCGAAATCCCCTGTTGGTAAACAGGAAGCAAAACAGAAAGGCAAATTTACCTTTAGTTTCCTACAAAGTTACAAAAGCAGATGACTAGTCTTTGGAAGAACTGAACGAAACTAAGAGATGCCAAAACAATATAGTGAGATACTCCCATTAAAACTTTGTACCATAATTCATGAATAGTATCCACAGTCATAAGTAAGACCATAATAGCCATATATATATATATATATATATATATATATATATATATATATATATATATATATATATATATATATATATATATATATATATATATATATATATATATATATAGATAGATAGATATTAAAAAAACATGACAAATTCAACTTGAAATGGTTCAACTAACTTCACAACGTACAAAAAAAAAAAAAAATCCTCTTACAATGAAGGTCTATGGACAAACATTGTTTCCATATACTTTTGTTTATTTATTTTTTGTTAGTTTGTTATTGTAATTATTTTATTTTTGGTATGTTCTGTGCATTGAATGCAGAACATTAAAATATTACATTAGTAAAATTTGTAAATATTGATTAAAAAAAAACAATACTGTATTTATTATGAGAAATAGTAGGTTAAACTGTCAAAAAGTAGATTCTTTTAGTTCCCTAACAGATTTAGTATGAATCAGTGTGAACATTTCTGTCGAAATACCATTATTTAGTGTTACTGTAATAAATCCAAGGCGAATTTTCTAAAGAATGATTTCAGTTTCATTACTATAGCTTAGCGTTACTAATAAACGCAGACTGAAACGATATGTCTAATTTTTAAACAGTCACATTAAATTCCATCAAACAAAAAGATTAAAAAAAAAAGGCTGAGAGATGTCAGGCGCGGAGGCGAAGGGAAGAGGAGAGACAGATGGCGGGGCTATGGCTGGGTGAAAGAGGGGTAAGGGGGGGCAAAGGAAGCGACAGAGAAAGAGAGAGAAGGTGTAACGAGAGGGTTTGCCTGTCCATCTTCACCTCACTCTTCCCCAGGGCATTCCTCCCTTTCCTTCTTGCTCATTCTCCCACTCGTAATTCTCATTTATCGGGTTTTCCCTTGCTATTCCGAGCTCTTGTTTATTCATTCTGTTGGTTCACCCATTTGAGCTGTATAGTCTGCTCCATTATAGTCAGACTGTACAGATTCACATAGGAAGGCTTTTGTTTGATGTTTTCATTTAACATCATTAAATGTTCAGTTAAATTTCACAGTATATACACATCAATTTATATTGATGATTAATGCATATTTAATTGATAGGATAGAATGGTTTGCATAAGATGACAGACGGGGCTGAATTTACTCCTTAGAAACCATTCATCTCTCCACCCATCCATCCATCTCTCACTCTAGTCATCCCTCCATCTGACTTTGTTTATCTCTTCCTTTGACAGGTAATAACATCCAAAAGAGAACCCAACTGACAAGCCCATTTGAATGTGCGTTTAATATGATAACAATAGTCAGGTCCTCAGACCCTACCTTGACATCACAGCATCCTGTTCTCTCTCCTCTATTCAGCCCTCCAATGAAAACTCTTCACAAATTCTTTTGAATAATTCGGAGCCATTGAATTATGAAGTCAATGAATATAAAAAGGTGATGAAACCTAGTGCGCGTGTGTGTGTGGGCTCAGATAATAAACATTTTTATTTTTTTACATTTAATATACAGTGTGTCATCCATCAAATTCTCGGATGGATCTTGAATTAATTGAAATGTTACTACAGCCTGAAAAAACATTATATGGGTATAGAACATTGCCCCTATACTTTAAATATCTAGGGCCTGATGAAATTAGTTTTATTTTTCCCAAATTCCATGGTTTTTTTTATATATATATATATATATATATATATATATATATAATGTCTTTTAAGATTAAAAACAAATTGATCATCAAAAACTGTTGTAATCTAATAAATTCATAAAACTTGTAATCAAATGAAAATAATACAACTCTTTTACAACAAAGCATTTTTAATTTTTATTTTTTGTATTCTGTCAAAGGAAGAGCCGCACAACAAAGGTTTAGCTGAATCACTGCCCTATTGGTTCAGAGTTGGATTTCTTGCAGGAGAGTTTGGGGTCTGCAATAAACCCTTAAGTGATGCTCAAGGTTTTTGTCTTGTTTGTGTGATATTTCTTAAATACTGTTTAATAAACTGCATTATTATTAATAGTATTACTTTGAGAAGTACATTTTACTATACAATGTATTTCTGTCATAATTTCTTCAAGTAAAACCAAACTTTTATTTTGGCATGTTGTAGTGAAGACCTTTGAGTTATGATATGATATACCTATAAGTGGAATATAAGTGGGGCTATAAGTGGAATTCAGAAACCCTTGTTATTAGTGACACCAGTGGACATTAAATGAACTGCAGCCAGCAAATTGTTGCTCATGCTCGCACTCGTGCACATACAAGAGACTGAACATGATTCAGTGCCCAGCTCTGCAATTCGTCTGCATTACACTTTTAGGATTATAAAGTATATTTGAGAATATAGACTATATAGATCTGGCTATGTGAGACTATAGCTTGAATTAATCTTTTGTCATGACACATTGACATTACAGTAAAGAATATCTCTTTCTGCATTATCCTGTACATTGTATAAGCATTCATTTCATGCGTCATAGGATGGAAAAGAGGCTATCGAGAGCGTGTGTAAGTGTCACATACTTCTGATTTTGCTGACAAAAACGTCCCGAGTCCTACACATAAAAATCAGTCTACAGGCTTATAGTGTTGTCAAAAGTACTGATCTGTGTAAGCGCTCAGTGAAGAGCGTCACTGATGTCTATTTACAACATATTTTTGAAGCCTTGATCATTGTAGCCAATCATAGACACATCTGATGAGCCTGTTAACACAATTGCCAAAAAGAGGTGTTTATGAATCCGCTCTACAACGCTCAAAGCGTCACATTTTTAAAATGTCAGTACTGACTTGGTATCACGGTCAGTACTTTTGACAACACTACAGGCTTTCATAGACAACCTAGGAAGTAGGTCTTGTCTTTTAAGTTGTTACAAGCTGTTCACACATTGGCAATAAAAAAGTGATTAATGTATGATAATTCTTACATATAGCCCCCTTTAAAGGGGTGATATAATGCCATTTTTACAAGATGTAAAATAAGTCTCTGATGTCCCCAGAGTGTGTATGTGAAGTTTTAGCTCAAAATACCCCACAGATATTTTTATAGCATGTTAAATTTGTCACTTTTTGATGATGACCAAAAATGCTCGTCTTTGTGTGTATCCCTTTAAATGCAAATGAGTTGCTGCTCCTAAGCAGAGGGCGGGGTTTCAAGAGCTCGTGTTAGCACATAGTGTTAGCAGTGCTGATTAGCGCACTGAAAATGTCAGAAACTCTTCAGGCTTTTATGTTCAAACCAGAGTCGGACAATGATGGAGAGACTCAAGAAGAAGTGACAACATGTAGAATGCAACAGGACATTTCTGAATGGTTAGTTGCTTAAAGCCGCGCACACACTTAACGATTGTAAGGCCGATTATGAATGTAAATTGATACTTATGACTGATCGCGCTCAAACGCATCCAGTCAGAGCCAGTTGCGTTCGGTTTGCGATTACAGTCGGTGTTCAAATTCCGTGTGTAGGTATTTAAATCTGCTTCAGTCGCAGGAAACAATCGCTGTATGTTGAGCACAGTCTTAGAATGTTTTAGCTAGTCGTTAAATGTGTGTCCGGCTTAATGTAGCTCATGTGGGATATCTTAAAGTCATTGATTAGCATATTCTGTCATGATAATCTATAAATCACTCGTGTGGGAACTGTTGTAAGATCCTACAGAGCCAGAGAATATATGCTGCATGAAGATAATGAAGATGATGTCACCAACCTGGGAAGAAGCTCATTGTAGTCCCTACCAGCCGTTTGTTGTAGTCCTTAAACAGGGAATTCTTTAAAAGAAAATATCTCCCTTTGCTTTGAACTTCGAGTGTTGTAACTTTGCAGATGTTGTTTGTGCTCTAACAGCAACATTACACACTAACTTTAAAGTTAAAGTTAAAAAAAGTGAAATCATAATGAACTACCACTTTAAATGAAATGGTGAAATGTTCATGAAGTGAACTCTCTGAGTAGCTCTGGAGATCGGAGTTCATGTGGAGTGTGGTTTTTTTTTGTCAGTTCTGTTGGCACTTAGTTAATTTTTGCTAGTTAATAAGCAAAAACTGTGAATTTTCTGTGATTTTTTTCTTCTTTGCCAAACTTTTCTGCTGCTAATACAGCTCAAACCACTATATTCATGTTTTATAAATAATTTGTGCTCTTTTGGTTTTGATAAATTATTAAAAAAAAAATAATAATAATCTTCCATTGGCTTGCTTTAAAATGATTACCATTCAAAATCTAACCAACAGCACTGATGTCACTGTAATATTTGGTGCACAAAAGCAGCATTACATGATGATTCTCATGTACAGATGAAAGAAAACAAGAGCATATGCATGGTATTTCCCAAGCCAAAGCATATTATTGGACCATTCTCAAAACAATTGTGTTAAAATTATTTAGGAAATTTTATGTTCTATTCTAGCATGCAAGCCCTGGCATTTAAATTTGCAAATGCAAATTTCTCCAAATTGCGTTTATCTCATTCATGAACAAAAAACAAATGAGTTTGTGTGCATTTTTGTTTACAAAGTGACTACTATTAAATGTGTCACTGTCAGAGGAAGCTTTGCAAGTAGGGTGTATATACAACCCTAAAGTGCCCTTGCACCATACATAAGAAAATCCAATTACACCCAAAGGGATCTGCAAATTGAATTGAACGTATTTATATGAACAACAGGAGGTTTCTTTAATACACCTTAACGTATGCCTAATGCCCTCACTAATACCTCTCTATTTGAATGTAGTCACTTAAGGAAAAGCCTTTATGGGAAAAATCTATTAAATATGCCATCAAAGAGTACTGGTGGTTTAGCCTCAAAAAGGATTACATTCCGGACCTCTCTCTCTCTCTCTCTCTGGTGCATGACAGAGACAGAGAGGGAAAGAAGCGGAAAATAAAAATATATAAAACAGGGGGTTGAGAAAGAAAGATTTTTAGATTAGGCCTAATGCTGAATAAATATGGAGAGATTTGCGGAGGAAAGTCAGTCACGCTCAGTACCTCGTAAACACTCTCCATTTCTCCTTCTGCTGGTCCACCGGGCCACTAAGCTGGTCAGCAGCGGCAACCCAATTACTATTGATCACCGCACTTCAGGAAAACGAGAGAGAGGAAGAGTGCAAGGGGAGAAAGGAGATAGACAGATAGACAGCAAAATCTATTCAAAAGTGAGCACCACTTTGCCCTACTCACTCTGGAGGGCAAGCACAGTGAATACTCTGAAGGGTGCAGGGCATTACTATGTGCTCAATTGGTACACCCTACACCCTATGTTCGGCACTGCGAATTGGACTGTTACCTTGACTGCAGCAAAATTCACATACAGCTATTAGAGGTATAGTCGCATTATTTAAAAAAAAAAAATTCTGACTGTCATCATTTACTCACCCTAATGTCGTTTCAAACACAACCGAAGATAATTTGATTGTTTTAATGAATGTTTTTATACAAGGAAAGTCAATCTGAGTTTGCCTTCCAAAGAAGAAAGAAAAGCATGCAGATTTGAAATGATGTGAGAAAGAATAAATGTTGACAAAATTTTCATCTATGGGTTATCAATCCTTCTAATATTTAGCTTTTGGGTAAAATATGTCAAAACATTTCCTGTTGATAATCCTAAGCAATTCAGTGTTTTGAAATATTATAAAGTCTAATTTACCACAGGTTTTAGTTTTAGTGTGGAATTGCCAAACAGATGACTATAGTTTATACAGTTTGGAAAATTCTTTGGAAAAGGATCTTAATGCAGGGGCTCAATTGCTCACTTTTGTTTAGAGCTTCAATGGTGCAAAATGGCATCTGGAAAGCACTCAAAAAGAAGCAAAGAAGAGAGTCTTGTGGGATAGAAGCCATTTGTCAATAAACGGGATGCTATGACGGGTACATCCCATTTGTTGATAGCCAATAGGCATTAGTTCTGTCACAGCCATGAATCATGATATGCTACTTGCTAATTAACAATGACTTGCTACTTGCTAACCAGAAGCAGGTTGTTTTTTTTTTTGTTTGTTTTTTTTTTGGTGGTGGTGGTGGTAGTGGGGGCGGGGGGTGGGGTTATTCTCATTCTAGAGAGCAACTGATTGGACAAAATGTGTGAGTCATCACTATTTCTGTTTTTCACAAAAGAAGAAAAACTTTTACATGTGTACATCTGTTAAAAGTTAACTAGCATGCTAAACGTACTCTATATCCTCAAAGCTCATCGACATTCACAATCTAACATTTTTGTTTACAAAGTGACTACTACAAAATTTGTCCCAGTCAGAGGAAGCATTTCTGATGACTTACACCAGCATGAGGGCTGGGCAATGAGGTTATCCAATAGGCAGATAAGTTTCAGTCCCTCACCTTCAGCAACCTGCCTCTCGCATGAAACGATCGCAGAAGTTAGCAAATGACAATGATCCAATGATCCAAACAATTCCCGATGGACAAAAACCCCACCCTACATTTAAGAAGATGTTTCAGTCACATATGCGTCACAATAGTGAAGAAAAGACTATTTCTGTTTCATGATGACTTTAACATCTGTCAGATGTGCTAAATTATCATGGGGCTATTGAACTATAAAAGGGCTAAAAAAAAAGCGTATAAGCGTACATGGATCTGCAATTCTCGCACGGGTGATGCAGAATAAATTTTTCTTTCACAATGTCCTGTACCTCTCTGTCATAAAAATAGCAAAAAAAAAAGGCTAAATAAATAAATAACCATACCTATACAAATAACATACAGTTTTGAAAAAGGAAATAAAAGAAACTGTATTATTCTTCACCTAGCCTAAACATTTTTTTTTTCCAACAGCAACAGCTGGTACAGCTGTCATTGACTCTAAGAAATGTTTAGGCTTCATCTTAAATAATATTATAATAAAAATCCCGCTTATGTGATAATGAGGATGATAGCTAGCAAAAACATTATTGGATGTTAGTGGAAAGATAAACCACCAATATGTCTGGTGCATGCAGCAATCGCAGTGACAGTAAATGGAAGAAGAAGTGAAATGATATAAGAGAAATGGCTTCCCGACAGTCGCCGCATGAACATATCGGCCTCATTCCACCAATGAAGCCAAAATCTACACTGCCAGGTTCAGCTATCACAGCTAAACCAACTGTATGCTTGGGCTGTATTAGATAGCAGACGAAACTCAAAGCTTTACATCTCCATGTCATTATGAGTTATGACTAGAAATTTTCAAGCTTTAAAATCCCAGCGGATGAAAGCGGGTTTCGTTATTTCTGGATGTTAGAGGATTATTTGATATGTTTATATATCATCGTATCTGAAACACAGAAATCTATGAGGACAGAAGGTTTCCAAAGCCTAAACATCTTAATACATTAGGCATTTGTGTAGTTACATTGTCACCTACAAATTAAGCAGTAAAGTAAGTATCTTAATTTGACTGAGACCAATAATTTATATGAGAAAGAAATGATTCTTATGAGCATATCAAACTAAAGACAGACCCTCAGACAGGAAAGCAGATATTAAATTTAAATATTAAATGAGACTGAACCCTTGTGAAAAGGCACAGGTCAAAATGAAAGGTCTCACATTGAACATTTTATAAAATAAAATAAAAAAATTAAATCTAAATTAAAAAAAAAAAAAAACATTAAAAAGTAACATTTAACATGGTAACTATGAGTCAAATTATGGATTTACCCGAATTTACTATAGTCTTATCACAAATGCCAGTTAATTTTGACAGTTATAATGTAAGAATTATGTCAAATGTGGCTTATTAAGGTAGTGTTAATAAATGACCGATACCTTACAATTAAAAAAAAAAAAAAAAAAAAAAGGTAAAATAATTAATACATTTAAAGAATAAAAATAAATAAAAATAATTAATAAATTAACTTAAAAAGGATAAGAAAAAATATTAGAAATTCTTATAGGGGGCATTAATAAATGACCAATATCATATAAATAAACAAAATTTACTATAAAATAAAATAATTTATATATATATATATATATATATATATATATATATATATATATATATATATATATATATATATTTTATATTATATTATATTATATTATATTATAATTATATTATATTATATATACACACAACTAAAGAAAAGTTAAATACAATGGTAATATGTAGCCATGGATTTACCTGAATTTAATTTAGTCTTACTACAAATACCAGTTAATACTCAATATTTACAATGCAAGAACTGTGGTAAATATGAATTCTTAAGAAGCATTAATAACTGACAATGTTTTATGATTTTTCTTTCTTCCTCACAGCAACCATACTAGAGAAGTTATGAAGTTGTTTTTGATGTCATAAGTTCGGTTTAACAGTTGATGCAACAAAAAGGAAAACTTGCTGTATACTGGCGCACTTTCACTCTCTCCCTCGCACACACGATTGAGAGCAACTCCCTCAATATGCAAAAGAGACCCTAATAATAGTGAGGTGGCGTTTTCCGGAAGGTCCCTAAGGGAGTTAAGAAGGCTTGAGAGATTAGTAACAGTAAGACACAAGGGTGACAGCCATACAGATACATACACAGACAAACTAATGGGTGGAGAGATAAGTACAGTCACAAGCAAGAAAAGTGAATTAGATAAACAAATATGGCAATATGTCTGTAACTGCAAAATATAAAATGATACTTTTTCATATTTTCAGGACTTAACCAAGTTTTTTGGGTGGATAGATATTCAAGAACTACATCTGAATAAGTGAATATCAAACATTTACATACAGATATACATAATACAATATACTGTGATAATATTGACCTAGTTTTTATTGTAGGTAGGTGTCCATCCATATTTTTCTGAATATCTTTAGTATAAAGATAACAGTGGTATTAATTTTATTTTAAATGCGTCTTTGTTACAATTTAATTACAAAAGTAAGTACTGAGTAATATTAATAGGTTTAGTGTTAGCTGCTTGTAAATATGCATAATTCACTGTTATTAAATACATGTACATTGCATAACTAGTACACATTAAAATAAAGTTTTACCTACTTTTGTACTTTAATATTTCACATAAAATCTGATTTCTTTTTTAGAACTGGTTGATAGCGGTTATATAAATGCAGTAACTGGGTGCTGTATAGAAGACTAATCATATTTTTTCCATTTTGAAATATATCCACAAGACCGACTTAAAGAGGCCATGAACATTTTCCAGCTTCATTTTGCTCCACTAACGAAATGATATTACTAATCTATAATCTAATAGTCTACAGTCTAATAAATACCCCAAACAGTCAGGTAATCATCATATTTGCTCAGTTTTAATAAATACCCCTTACCCAAACACCCCTCCCAAAGAGACAGAGCGATTTAAAAGTTACAGTTGTGCTGAAAGGGAGAAAAAAAAATTAATCAGGTCTCACTGGGGTGCCTCCGTCCTCTGTCGCTGAGGCAATAATTTGATTTTATATTAAATGACTGCTTAATTATAATGAATTTTACTGGTAATTGCAATTACCTTTCCCCCCCCCCTCATTGAAGTTTCCCCCGCACCGACACATAACTTATGAGGGCCAGTACCTCAGAATGATAATCAAGCCAGACTATAAAAGACAAAAGGAAATGACAATATCCACAAGCCAAGAAGTTTTAACCGTAATATTCTGGCTTGGATTGCACTTTAACATATATTACAATATTCCTCTGAATGTGAAGAAATAATATCCTTTATATTCATTCTACGACCCACATAACTCATTTCTGTATATTTAGGTCTTCATTACATTGTTTCAGTGCCATACCAATGGAAGTGGTTTCAAAACCCGCTCTTATGCCCCTCACCTCCGGACACACAATGCCAAACATGAATTTCTGTGGTCTCAATTCCTCTTCTTAAGAAAAACAAAATATACATATATTTTTTTGAGCACCATCTTGTCATCACATTTAAATATTTCTGTGAAAAACAAATAGATTTGGCGTGTGGAATTAACAACAGAAGCTAGAGGGTGGGGGGACTTTTTCCACTACACTTTGTCTGAAAACAGCCCACACAAATATTCTATATTGAAAAAACGTTCGCATCAAACCAAATGAGCACCTGCAAAAACAAACACAGATGTTGGACTTGAGGTTTTCCGGGACAGAGCTGCATCTTTGTGCGGTGAAGATAATCACAGAGGAACAGACACAATATTCAGATTTAACCTGATCTGTTAAATTACAAAATATATTAATAAATATACTGCGATATCTTCATTAAGGCATTTAGATTCATTGGTGAATAGGTAAATCGTCATATAACAAAAACAGCTCATTTATAGAAAGAAAAAAAAAAAAAATGTTACAATATTTGAAAAGAATAATTAAAGACTAAGGTGGGAAAAAGTCTGACCAAAAAAAAAAAAAAAGAAAAACAAAAGTTGAGTCTATTCTCTCAGATTACCATAGTCAAAATACTTTTCATACGTAAAACTTGCAGAAAATGCAGTGAATAATTCCTCCAACAGAAAAACTACGGCCGCTTTAAATGCGCAGACCTGCCGCTCTGCACCAATGACAGAAACTATGACAATGGAGCAGGGCTGGGTACCTCGGCCTTGCCTTCTCTAATCAAAGCTGGTGTGTGACCATTTAGTATGAAATTGGGATGGGAGCTTGCCAGCAAACCCCTTCTCAAAAATACACCCCACACCCCGTAACATGATTAAGGATACCTGCTGTCCCATGCCGAGCCCACCCAAAACGCCAGACGTCCAACCAGGAACACACGCAGACCTTTCAAACAGGATTACACTGCCCACACTCATAGCGTAGTTCACCGGCCATTCGTGAAGAAAGGGCTGATGGAAATGCTCTTTTCTCAGAGAAGCCGGATGTCGACCCGATGAAAAATTACAATCTCTTGGAAAAGTTTGATGAGATTCTCTCGATTTAAGGCAAAAGCTCAGCGAATCGTGTTGCCACTACTTTTTGTTGATAAAGAGGACTGTTCTGACCAAAATGTTTCAAAAAAGATACACTCTAAGAAAAAAAAAAAGGTACAAAAGCTGTCACTGTGGCAGTACCCTTTCAAAAGGTACACCTTTGTACCTAAAGAGTGCATATTAGTACCTCAAAAGGTACATGTTGTAACCAAAAATGGTACAAATGCTATCACTGGGATGGTACCCTTTAAAAGGGTTCTAATATGTACCATTTAGATACTAATATGTAATTAGTACCTAAATGGTACATATTAGAACTTATTTAAAGCGTACCCTCCCAGTGATAGCTTTTGTACCAAAAACAAACATTTGCAATCACTTAAATTCATGCATATTTTTTTTTACAAATTAAAAAAAATGAAATAAAATTATATATATGAAACGATAAAACGATAAAAATCTGACCGTAGTGAAGCACTGATATTGAAATTACCCCTGATACAGATAAGCCAATAATTATTTTTTAATGTTAAGAATTCACAACTGAAAAATTATAGGTTTTGTAAAAAATAAATATATAAAATACACAAAAAAGTACTAAAAGTGAATTTAGACACTACAAACAGCAAGAAAGATGGATAACTATACCTTTAGACATCTGAATAGAAGAAAATATATACTGTTTGAATAAAAAAAGGCTTTATAATAAATATGGAACCTTTGGGAGCTTGTTAGACTGTCCTTGATTATATTATAGAGTCTAATCAATGGATTCTAATGATACTTTGGCTATTATAGAATAGAGTTTGTGTGTGTGTGCGCTTGGAAATAGAACTGGATAAACATGGTAAAAATAATTATAGTTGTGCAAACATAAACAGTGAAAATAATTTTAACAACTCATGTCACGTTGAAAGGCTTGATAATGTAGGAAACGATAAGGAAAATTATATTTGACATTTTGAAAAGCAATAAAATACCAATATCAATACAAATTAATAAAAAAAATAGTTCTCAGTTGATAAACCTTATGATCAAAATACATATTGCATCTATATCTGATAGCTTTTAGATGTTTCTCATAAATGCCAATAAGGCCTATTTCATAATATTTCGTAATAAGTATAATATTGACATCACGTTTTCAAGAAAAATTATATGTAAAAAAGGAAGTAATTATTCAATATTCATACAATAAAATCCAAACAATAAACATCTTATCTCAAATATATATATATATATATATATATATATATATATATATATATATATATATATATATATATATATATATATATATATATATATATATATATATATATATATATATATATATATATATATATATATAAAAAAAGCCTCGCGCTGTGATTTTATGGCGAATCTGTGTGTTTGTGTGAGGACATGGCGTCTGTTCAAACACACCGTGTGGAGAAATGGGTGTGGTGTTTCAGCTGAAGTGGCACTGCTGTGCCCAGATAAGAGTTGATGCCTATCCCTGCCCCACACACACACTCACATACACACACACACAAGCATCACTTGTCTTACACACACAAACTTACACCCAAAAAGCCCTCCAATCTCACACACACAGACCTACAGACACATATCACCTCACACAGCTGCCACGCCTCACACACACAGAGCTACTAGAATCACGCAGCAGTATGCAGTCTTCACAAATCCTGCAGATAAAACACCTTCACTCTCTATAGCACTCAAAAACAGAAGTTACACAACATAGTCTCATTTCTCCAGCCCGACCACCGCCACCTCAAGCTAGAGCATTGTGACCCATCCATAATGATGCACTTCTCCTCTTCTATTGACTGCGTATTCAAAACAACCACATTCATATTCACTTACACCTCACCTTCAAGCCTTCTCAACACATAGTTCAATGTGAATGTTTTCTTAAACATAAATATGGAGGAACTTACACAAAGAAACAAATTGTAAGGTTGCTTATGCATTTAAGGAAAGTCTAACGAAACCTTGAGTTAAAGAACATTAATTCTACTGAAACTGAATGCAAAATCCATGCAATCCATGATTCGATGTGAACTTCAAATCCATAAGAAATGTAAAAAAAAAAACACACATATGCAAAAATGTGCCGTTTTATATCACAATAAGCAACTTTGTTTTTTAAGTCCATTGGCATTTCCAATGTAAATTCATCTACAATATAAACTCAAATCTACAACAATTCAATGTTACATGAATCTCTTTTGGTGCGCTCTCAATGTGAATACTGAATAATATAAAGACCGTAAATGTGTGTGTGTGTGTGTGTGTGTGTGTATACTGTCATACACATATATAGTCATTTTAAACAAACAATGTTCTTTTGAAATGCTATTCATAAAAATATACTGGGAAAAAGCATGATTTCCACAAAACTTAAGCAGCACAACCGTTTTTAACATTTATAACAATAAGAAATGTTTGTTGAGCACCAAATCAGCATATTAGAATGATTTCTGAAGGATCATGTGACACTAAAGACTGGAGTATTGCAATCACAGGAATAAATAACATTTTAAAATTCATTAAAATAGAAACCACTTATTTGAAATAGTAACATATTTCACACAATATTACTGTTTTTACTGTATTTTTGAATAAATACATTCAGCCTTCGTTGCCAAATGTCTGCCAAAACAATTTAGTTTAATTCATTGAGACAGACATACTTTATTTTAAGATAAACATAGCTTCACAATGGTGCCCATATACACATTTACATGTAGACTATAGCAAAAGTCAAAGTGCAAGGGAAAGGTAACAAAGGTGATTGACAGCTGTCAGTTATACGTGGAAGTCTGGGTGTGGCCTCTTTAAAGAGAGCGAGAGGGAAATACAGGAAAAAAAGAGGGAGATGAAGAGAGAACGAGGCGATGACGGTGAGAGAAAACAACACCCAATAGGATACGGCGGGTGACAAGGCCACATTTACCACTTTGAAGTCGAGTCACAATAGACAGAGAAAGAGAACTAAAAACAGAACGATTCACACAAACAACTAGGAACAACTCGAAACGAGCTGTAATGCCATTTCTGAGACAAAAACGAGGGAGATGGATAGCTAATGTCTTACCTTTGCATATGCCCTGCAGTACATCAAACACACTCAAAGACACTTCTCTTTCAAACACCCATGCATTCAGCTTAAACTAATGCCCATCTGCTGCCACTGCTTTAGCCCAACCTAATGACAAAGTTTGGTGTTCACAGGGTGAAAAACCAGACAGAACCAAAAAGGGGAGGGAAAAACACTGGGGGAAAAAAAGATAAAAAGGGGGAAAGGGAAATTAAAAAGGCACAAAGGGGGAAGAAAAAAGAAAGTGTGACCACTGAGGAAGGCTCAACAACTCTAATTCAAGTTTAGAGCCCCCCTTTGCGGAGTTTTCCCCTCCTTTCTTTGGAGGCTCTCATATTTCTTGTCTGTTCCGTTTGAGTAGGGTCCAAGGGCCCCCCCTCCATCCCTCCATCCTAAAGTCAGATAGATTCAGAGACACAACCTGTGTGTGTGCTGGACTGTATGGACAAACAGGATATTGGGGATGTTTTTTTGTCTCATCGTGCCATTGTTATGCTTTTCCACCCACCCACTTATCCTCCTGTCAGAGTACAGTAGATGGATGATCTGAAATATTATTAAAATCGCGCTTCAATCGATAATAAACACTCATGTGCACAAAAACATTCCATTCTTTGTGTACTTCTTTTTTTTGTCCTCTAAATGTATAGCGTTCTTTAAATCAACCTCTGTCGACTTGTGTGTGTGTCTGATACCATATAGTAACAGCAACACTAACAACTGTAGAGAATTGGATTTGTGTGTGTGT
>NC_090232.1:18657606-18662606 GCF_024489055.1 Chanodichthys erythropterus
TCATTCAATGGCCATAAAGGTGACATCATACAGTAGATCATTCTGCCAATATCTGCACTGGCCCCATCGCAAAAAATAAATAGACATTTTTATAGAATTATTTTATTATTAGAAACATATATATAGGCCAAAAATAAAAATATTTATTTTACAAAAACACAAGTATAATTTATAAAGGTTTGCCGTAATAACAGAATATACTTTTACTTATGTTCTGCTGATTCGTCCAATACTATCACAACTCATTCTTGTAGTTTAGCCCAATAGATGCCTTTGTGACATATATAAAATAGCTAAATTCACAATAATAATATGAATTATTTGCCTTAATTCTGTAATCAAGATAATTCTGATTATTAAAATACTTTAATGATGTGTGAGACAGCTGCATGGCACATTTTTATATAAGCAAATATACACACTCAAAACAAGCTAAGAACTGTTTCTGAATGACTCAATTGTTGTTGTATAATTAATATACCAATACAGTACTTCATTTAAAGGTACAATTTGTGATATTTTTCTGCTAGAGGTCGCTAGAAGCCTATTCATAACAAAGGCGTAGTTTGATGACGCCAAGTTTTAGAGCGGAAACTTGGGACATGTGGTCTCCATCTCAACGGACGGTGCAAAAGAATAGGGATTGGAGTCTGGAAGAACTCATGTCCATGGATGCGATTATTAACGTTACTGTAGTATGAAGCAGAGCAGGACCGAGTGTTGCGGGAGCTGAAGCGATTGATCAACACACGCCTCACGAGCAGCGGGACTTTTATTATGACACAGTCGCCGGCGCCGCTTCCGCTTTTCCGGTCATGAGTTTACGGGAGCTGTCCTTGTCGACAGAACCAGCGGCAGATGGTAAACAGTAATTATGTTCCATAAATAAGTAACACCATCCACCATAAAACGTGCAAGAAGTAAATAAGGAACTGCTTGAAGCAAGCTAGTGGTTTGCTGGACGCTAGACACTACTTCCGCATTTGTCCACGGCATTGTTGTCATGTGGTTTCTACGTCAGTAAAGGCGGTAACAAAGGTAACTGCGTCATTGACAGGCGACTGCACTGCCCCGTGTCACTGTTTAGAATGGGAATTTTCTCATGATTTACAAGTAGTTGAAAACATTAGAGATATTGTTTGTAATCAGCTGGACAAAATATATAACACTAGCCTAGTGGTTTTTGGATATTTTGCTGCAAAAATTGTACATATTGTACCTTTAAGCCCTTTTAAGAGCACAACAAATAGTACAAATAGCAAATCTAACATTTTGAAAAACATTCAGTTTTAATAAACCTTGCATAGAAGTAGCTGCTCATTTAATTTTGTGAACATTTCATTTATCATCATTAAATTATGTTTTACATCATATGAGCCATTGTGGGATGAAGAGGGCTGTTTGAGGAAGAAACATACATTTAATTTACTGCCCATAAACATCTCGCTTGTAACATGACAAATATTCTCAAAATGCAATTTTGGATACAATATCCAATATTCCTCCCATCGTTTGTTCAGAATTCTCGTTCTCATGGATCTAATATGATCTTCACCCAACATGATGCAGTGCTTTTCAGACACCTCAACCTTACAATCAAGCAGTGCTCTAAAAAAAGAGACTGGGGAGAACTTTAAAATGATGAAATAATAGAGAGACAGACAAACAGACTGTAAAAATTTAAATGAAAGGCAGAGCCATAAGAAGCTAATCTGTTTCCATAACTCAAAGTACAATGATGTAAACATAAGGCATAGCTACGGTTTAGTTTTGATCTGTCAGTTTGATGCTTTGTCTTCTGGAGGATAGCAATTATGCCCAGATCAATGTATCAATCAATTTTGATCTGTTTTGTTGTCCTCTCCCTCAATTACCCTTAAGGCATACAGCAACAGCATAAGTGGATCTGTTTGACAGCCACACACAAGTCACAAATAGAGAGGTTTCTCGTCAAATTCATAAAAAAGATTTAAAGATCATTAACACATCAGATTTAAAGCATAAAAACACCACAGAACACAAGCCATGGACACTATGCTAACTGGAAACCTTAAAAAAATCCAGTAAAATCAGGAAACTCAGAGTGTTCACGATAATAAATATCTGAATAAAACTAACGAGTACATAAAACCCTTGCCTTCAAAGAGCCTTAAATCAATGAAGACTCATATTAGACAGCATATATCTGATGAACTTGTGTTAGCTTCAGTGCTAATAAGTGCTGCTCAAAGACCCACGTGTGTTCACGTACACATGCACGTCGCTGAGGACGTATTACTAATAAACCTGCACGACAGTGTTTTAAAACATTTGTAACCTTAACCACACAATATGGCATGTTATAACGCGTTTTCTACCAGACTGAATAAAAATCTGACCTGTTTACAAGTTCCGATTTGCAACACAAGGACACGCTTCCGGACTCCTCCGGAAAATTAAATGGTTGGCCAACTATTCTTCATCCCTGGGAAAACGCGCTCTAAATTTAGCGCGCACACTGAAGGTTAGTGACTCTGAGTCTAGGGATTGTTTTAACTATTACCATGCTTGTTCATAGTGTGAATGAGAGAGGATTTGGAAATCTATGAACTGTTCATACTTGAATTTTCTGATTGTAGGAAGCTTCATACAACAAGAACCATAAGGGACCACATCGGTTGCTGAAATGTAGGTAACGTACTTAAGGCCTAAGAGAAATATTTTTTACACCTTGTTCAAATAGATATAGCGCCGTCGTGGATTAATAATAATTGTGATAATAATGTTTTAATTAGCCGACATAGACAATGCTCAGAAAATAATAACTAAATACCCAACACACAAATATGATAAATAATAACATTGCCTCATAAATTGGCTGCAAAACAAACCCAAACATGTGTATGTATGCTATATCTGTATGTAGTCTATGCATTTTTTGTATTTGGTATTTTAACATGTACGCCTAGGTAAATATTTAAGACAATTTCATTTACAACAAATAGTTACCCAAGACATAAGCTGGCATTTCAAGATGTTGGCCTTTTACTTGAGATGTGAACTTCTTGCTATCTTTATTGCTGTAATAGAAATAACATGCAAAAATGTCCTTTTATCAGTTGCTGTTTGGCCTCTTATGAGGTCCAGAATTTACATATCTTAAACAGGCAGCATATCTGTCACAAACATATCTAAATATAATCACATATCCATTTTTGTGCAGTCTTTTTCTTTCTTTCTTTCTTTCTTTCTTTCTTTCTTTCTTTCTTTCTTTCTTTCTTTCTTTCTTTCTTTCTTTCTTTCCATTTTTGTGAAATCACAGCCTACCTTTATCATCTCCAGAGTTTATATGACATGAACAGAGCATGCGACTGATGTGGGAATCATGGTGTGAATGCCATCTGATTCTGAAGACGTCTCCATGCGTGTCAGTGTCAGAAAAGGCCATCAAAGCAGTGGATTGTTTTCTTTCAAAAGGTTACATTTCCTAAATGAAGCCAAAAGCCCACCACATATACCATATTTTGGAAGAAATCTGTAGAAACAGGGATTGCAGCTGGAGAACGCGATGCCTGGCTGCTCTACAGAAATTGCCGTATTGGACGTATTTGTTGATCGTTAGTACTATTATTGTTTTAAAAGGAAAAGGGAAGCGCTTGTTCGTCGGTTAATCTGCACAAATTCAAACCAGTCGGGTGTTGAAGATGGAGTCACAAGCGAGGATGCAGGCTTTCCCATTCCAATATCTGATTCCACATGGCTGTTCTGCATGAGAAAGATTTTCATTTGGGAAATGAAGCCAAATGGCCACCTTCACCTACCCCTGCATTTATATTGCTGATGTCTCCACAGTCTGCACCTTCAGTGTGTTATTCAAGTGTAACATTGCCCCATACTGTGCTATGATCAATATTTGAGCTTACAATTATCATGGCATTGAAAGTTATAAGTCTATTTGGGTGCTATATACAAACATAATAGCTTTATTGCTGTTTAGGAACCAAGCTGTAAGATTATCTGGGGAATTTCTAATAAAAACAATCATAAAAACATTATACATAAAGTGTTTTGGACAGTACACTAAATATGGGTTAATGATAAATAATAAATTAGTTTGTCCATTTGTTTCTTTTCAAATGAGGTTTGCTCTCTTCCTGTCTTTTGTTTGTGCAGGCAATATAGAGCCTTTGATTCTCACAATTTATTATACAGGGTGATGTCATTCGCCTGTTTGATTGTTTTCATTTTTGAGGGTCCACTTAGAACATCAAGGCACAGTTTGACCCCAGCATGTCGCTACACGTCACATGATCTGGAACAAAACATTGAGTGAAGAAACCCATGTCCTCTTTGTGTGGTCTGGTGTTGTGCCAAGTGTTGACAGGTCTAGAACTGGCACTATTTCCTGCTGAGGCTTGAGGTTCACTTCTTCACTAGACATTTTCACAGTTGTTATCAGGTTAATACTTAAAATACATAAATCACTCATTTATATCATTTCCCATTTGATACACCAAACCTGTCATGTTGCGGAATTAAAAACAAAAAAACAACTTTTTTCAAAAAGATTTTCAGTATAAGGATTCTGTTTCTCTTGCCAATTCACTTTCTGCAAAAGTTATTAATACATGTTAAATAATAATCAAGAAAATAAAAAGGATACCACATCAATGTTCTCTGTATTTCAAATAAAAATACTATCTAAATATGAAAATACATGTGCATGTTAACACCTTTGATTTGTTAAATAAGCCCAGATTTGACAGCAACAAAAGCTTTTCTTCATGAGGTAGTTATTATAACCAAACAAATTCTGCAATTTCTGTCCAATTTTAGGTTTTTGCTCGATATAGATAAGATATGTAAAGAAATTAAGTCCTAATATGCAAAGTGATTGGTTACCAAAATTTTCTCTGAATCTGCGAAATTGGAAATACAGGTATTGTTTGTAGGTGGAACCAAAAGGAGATCTCCTTCAAACAGAGAAAGCTTTTCAAATATTCCTCTAAATATATTATTTA
>NC_090232.1:18667606-18727606 GCF_024489055.1 Chanodichthys erythropterus
GATTATGTTAATAATTTAACAAAAATAAAAAAAAGTTTGAATCATGATGGAACTTTTATTGAAATTTCCAAGACAAGTGCCTGTAGGCATGATTAGCTGTGTTTTAGTTCTACATGTTTTTATATTTAATTTGCTAAATATACGCAGAAAATTGCTTTTGGGCAACTATAATAAGCAATCATTTCCTCAAGAATGACAGAATATGTGTATTTAATCACGTGGGCCACAGTTAAACACAAGGTAATTGAGAGGGAGATAGCATAAAATAATTCAAATAATGTATTCAAAAGATTTCAAAAGTTTAAATCTCTAAATCATCATAACGTTATAAAAAATAATTAATATTTATTTGTGGGCTGTGTTCGTCTCTCAATATAGGAACAAAACAAAACAACTAAAAAAACTGAGACAGAAACGCGTGTCCACTTAAAGCCTACAAGGCCTTCAAAACATTCATGGAAAGGTTCAACTTAATTGTTCATTTAAGTTAAATAACTTAGTGACACAAACATTTAAACATCTTATGAGATTAAAAAACGGAATACAAAATATCTGCAAATAGCTCGCCTTTTTAACACTGCAAAATCATTGGTTACTGTGATTTCACAAGTGTATAAGTGTGCGTTTGTGTATGCTTTTGCGGTGTGTGTATGTGTGTGTGTGTGTGTGGCAAGCTGAAGTGATGAAGCTTCTTCATAAGGGACCAAAGGTTCGCCCCCTCGTGGCACTTCTGGCGCACCAAGGAGGAATCTCTTCCTCACAGAATGAAACGAATATGTGTTGAGCACATGAATTTTGAGCATGAACCATATTTCAGTGACTTAAAGGTTACTTTATTTTGACCACACAGATAAATACATGTAAGATAATTGTATCGTTGATCTCTAATTGTATAATAACACTGACTAGTCGTAGAAGATACACGGAAGTTTCCCAAAAATGTTCTCAAATAAAACATAAAAATGGAATTTTAGAGGAGTTCAGGTTTACGTGGTCCTTTGAATAGGCCTATATATTTAGTCATAGAAACATCTGAATGTAGCACATTGAGAAACATGATGTAACAAGTCGTTTTATGTTTTGCCACAATTTTGTTTTGTTTTTTTTGTTTTTTGCAATTTAGCGTTCACGTTTTTAGGTATATAAATCAATTCAGGAAATAAATAAATAGGCCAAGACAAACACAAAAATCAACTAATAGGTGTCGAAAAGTAAAATACTCCCAAGTTAATTCAGTAATTGAATCAGTTAAATTCAAGTATGGATTTCTTCTTTTCCGTTTGTTCTTATAATGAAATGAATCTAGAATTAATGAATTAATAAATACATAAATGCCACATTAATGTTCATAAACACTAACCCCTATTATTACGTTTTTATTATTATTATTTTAGTGTCAGTTTGATGCTTGTTACTGTATTTCTTGTTGGTATTACACTGATCACCATGATGCTAGCCACCACAACAATTATAATCACCATTATTTAAAAACACACCACAGTTATAAGTCAACTAAACTCAACATGACTTAATATCAAGTTCTTAATAATCTTTTGTTAGGGCTGGTTATGAAAAAAATAATTAGTATGAAAATAGAGCAAAAGCCTGTGTGGAACAGCGCTCGTGTCCGTCAAACATGAAGATAAGGAAGAATATTTTTTGGAGGCACAAAGAAACCTCATAAATAAAAACGAATAGATTTCATTACATATGAACGCAGAGTTATTAAACTTTTAAAAGCGTTTATTAAAATAACAATATTAAAACTTTTTTTTTTTTTTTTTTTTTGTCGAAGATAGTTAACAGCAGTCGGATTTTTTCACGTGCACGCGCGATAGCCTAATTTCTAATGTGCAAATACAACGCTGAGTAAGAAAATATGTTCATTTATTTTATATGTTTCATTATATTTGATATGCACATGTAGCTCAGTAAAATGCTGCACTATGTCAGTTGTCATAAGCAAGTTTTAGTACGATTTTACAAAGCTTATTCATAATTGAAAGCATATTCTGACGCAATACCTAATTATTAACCATTTATTAATTGCATGACTGAAAAACGTGCAAACGGATATTTTAAAATTTCAATTTTATCACCTTCCTTAATTGAAATTAGACACGGGATCAGCGAAGCCAGAGAACCAACTTCGATTAAAGACTCCCTATTTGTCAGTGCACAATTGGGACAGCACGTCACTTTCACATTGGCTCAGTGTTAGCCAATCGGAGTCGTCTTTATCTGAGCGCGACTCAAGGCGATTGTGACGGCAGAGGTGCAGTGCCCGGATAGGTAGACTTATCTTGATTGACAGTCTCGCTCGGGCTCGGTAGTAGATTCAGAGCGCTGTAGCATTGGCGCTGTCCACACGAGAGCAGGTTCTGAAACGCGCCGTGCGCTCGTGCAGTGTTTGCGCGGTAAGGACGGAGGCTCGACCACTGCTTCTCACCGCCGGAGCAATCACGCTGGAAGAACACCGTTCGGCGGACATCAATTGCGACGAGAAAGACAAATTACACTACAGTATCAGTCATCTGAGACTTTCCGTGGATTTTTACGCGCGTGCTGGCTGGTTCAAAACTTGATAGGCTAAAGCCTGTTTTCTTCTTCAAGATATTTTTTGGACTTTTTTTTTTCAAGTTCAAATGCTTCACGCAATGGCTATTTATCATTTTCTGTTTAACTTTGGCAAACATTTTGATTCCTGGTTCATACCATGTACTTTTTAATTTAATATGTCCACGGTCGTATGTCTATTGTTTGGGGATCTTCGTGCTGTCGGAGTTATTTGCTTTTTTAAAAAGAGAGTTTTTAAAAACGATTTGAACATTTAGAAGATCAAGATGCAAGGAAATCGCGTTCATGTGAAGATACGTTGAACATGAAGTAAATGTTTTGGTTTCTCAGAAACCTCACCAGGGTTTTTCAGATCCCTGGTAGAGACGCGCTCTGACAGTGCGAGCCTCAGTCACAGTTCACGGGTCACGGTCAGTGGAGCGAGGATGTCAAGATAGAGCTTGGAAACGAGACTTCTACATTTTTATCTAAAGCTTAAGAAGACTGTTCGGACTAATATTAAAATTGGTACATATCGCCAAGACTTTTCCTGAAATGCCATTTTGATGAATCCCTACAGATGTCTGAGTTAGTTCACTCTGGATGTTGGGCCGCAGAAGCAGTTGTTTGACCCTGCAGGGTTGTCCCCTGACCGCCTGTTTGCTTATTTTTGTAGACTAAAAAATGATGGAACAGATAAATGATTATTTATGAATTAACTTTTTTTATCCCCCCCTCGAAAATCACAAAAACTACTTTTACTCTTGACCTTAGGCCTTAGGTCTTCAGGGTCAATTGTTTATTTTCCAACCAAAGTTTCTTTGGACTTCAAAACAGCTGAAACGGTGTTTAAAAGAGACATTTCCGAGCAAAAGGGACTGACTACATACGCACAAACCTTTAACAGGAAAAAAGAACAGGACATTAAAGATTTTTTGGTGGTTTTTCACGGAAAGCCTGTCCTGCTAACCGATGGAAATCCACTGCAAACACGACCCGTTCGCAGCGATGCACAGTAAGTTCCCGGTAGTCGTTCACTAACTGCTTTCAAATGTTGGTTTTCGTTCAAAGTTCTCGGAATGTTCTTTTTGTTTTTGGAATAGAATAGGCCTAACAAAATATATGCTACTCGGATTAAATCTAACGAAAGCAAACACTATAGCTGGTAAACTTTAAAAATGCAACTAAAAGACAATGTCTTAAATATAGGTGAAGTTTTTGCTGTTTGGCCCGATTGTTTTGGCATTCTGCTCTTTATTAAGAACCGGATTGCTTTGTTAGAGCTTTAGCCTGCTTGACAATCCCTGGGGGAAAGAGAGGGGGGAAGAGACCGCGGCCAAGGCCAGCAGCCAGCGGACACAAACTGAACTTGAACCGCAGCTGAGGATATGGCAAACAGGCTCCGTAACCTTTAAATACATTGCTTGAGGGTAGCTGTAAACAGGCCACTTGTGAGGTTAAAAACGAAAGCTGAAGTTGCTCACTGTGGCGCAGAGATGTGTGGTCACTCATTCGTGACATGGCGGACACCGGTGGTCCCCCAAGATACCAGCGTGAAGGGCCCCTTTTCTCTTTCCCTCCTCTTTATTTTTTATTCCTGTTGCCAAAGCATAAACAACAGCTTCTACACATTTTAATTGTCTGCAACACATTTTCATTATGAATTAGCATTTTCAGTGTGCAAGAAATACTTTATAATTTGTTTGTTTTTTCATGTGATTAGGCTATTTTAAATATGAATTAATTATTTATGAAAAAAAATCATCGTATAGTTTCAATTTGTATAAGAAAAATGTTTGAAAATTGCAATGTCTTTGTTACCAAAACCAAGCTGCCAATCACATATTATGCACCCTGAAAATGCAATTGTGATCTCTCTCTCTCCTCCTGTTCCTCTCTCGCTCATTCTTTCTTTCTCTCCCAGTCTTCTCTCTCATTGATGAATAAAACCGCAAAACTCAAATATGCGCGCACCCACCCACCCGTACACGCACACGCACATCTATGTGAAATGACATCTATTGGCACGGTGAATGAAACGGTGGATTAGATGTATACACATTTCAGAAGCTAGAACGAATCACGTTTCCTCTTCGCCACAATATCTCAACACAATCCGCGGGGTAAAACGATTACACTGAAAATGTCAAACGGTGCAAGCCCTATAACAGACTGTGCCACCACGAACCTGCGAGATTTTTAGGAAAGAAACTCCACTGATGTTACAGAGAGAGGAAGATAACTTTAGGATGTTTTAGGATGTTTTAAACTCATAGGCTACTTATCTTTCTCATTAATTTTAATAAGACTTTGCAGGTTTTTAAAATGATTATAAAAAGTGCGAACTCTCATACAATTTAAGTTACAATAGGGCCTATATTTAACACTCCCACTGGTGCAGTAAATTATATGTTACGGTTGTTATTAGGCCACCAGTTGGTCGTATACATTGGTTAAAGTTTTATGCTAAATTGACAGGAGCGTTGAATGCGTATCCTAGCCTATAATACACATTTTGCACGTTGTTATTTAAATACGAAATCATAAATATTCACTGTCTATCGAAAAATAACTAATTCATTCTTATTTAGAAGGGAAGCATTGAAGTTTATGCTAAGACATTTATTTTTGCTGAAATTTCTGAAAAGTGTCATATTGTTTTGTTTCTGTGCTCACAGTTTCCATTGGTTGTTTGGTGTCGCTTGTTAAAAAAACTCATTTCTTTTTTTTTCTTTTCTTTTTACAATTTTACATTTTACGTAAATAACACAAAATTATTAGAAAAATAAAATAAATAATAGGCTAAGAATGCTAATCAGGCATTATCAGTGAGGCATTAATTACTAATAGTTTATGATAGGCTTCGTGATAAATTTGGGTAAACTAGCATACGTGACAAAATAAAAATAATTAATCTGTCACAAATAATATGATGTGCATAGCCAACTCTAGTTTATAAACAAATATAGAATTTAAAAAAAGTTGTTTTTTTTATTCAACAAACATAGCTTCACTGTACTTAATGTTAGTAGCCCATATGTTTAAACGTATTTTTTAATATACAAGATAAATCAAACTTATTCTTTTTATTTTTTAAAAATGTAAATATGTGATTTTATTTTTCAAATGCTTCATTCATTTTCGAAAACAATGCATTTACCCTGCATGAATGAAAGTAGTCCCTTACTTTTTCTTTTTTTTTTTTTTTTTTTTTTTGAGTCTGTTTGTTAAAGCACGCCTGATGTCACGTCGCTTTGCTGGCGTTTGGTTCGCTCTGTTTGGAGCGGTTTAATCGGAGCGACCGATAGCGGATCGTAATGGAGCAGCGTCTCTAATCGGGTTTATTTTCTGGATGGGGGAGCATGAATGTCTTTCAGCCGCTCTCGCTATTTCTAAACGGAACCTGCCTCGAAATCAATCAAAGCTCTAGGAACACTTCGATTTATAAGCCAGCAGTATTTGCAGAAGAAACGGGGAAAAGTCTTGGTCAGATCACATCTGAATAGCTTGTTTCGTTTAATCCCTACTGCAGCCTTTTCTCTCTCTATGACACGCACTCATATTCAAACAAACACACATACTCTTTCATACACACTTCAACACAAGCTTGGTCCATGCATATATTAATAATAGGCTATGCTTTGGTCATAACCTAACAGAAACTGCAAATCAGTGCTTAACTGGTAACTGGTTGGAGCTGAAAAAGTTTCCACCTTTTTTTTACTAAAATATTTGAAATTAAACTGATCTAAAAAGTTCTGCATTTTTAAAAACTTAAGCCCTTCCACAGGAAGAATCATTTTATACTCAACTTTCAATTTTGTTTGTTTGATGTATTTCACTTTTTCTTTTGTATTAGGACACAAATGCGATCCTTTTTTCACATTTAAACATTTAAAATGTTTTTTTTTTTTTAAGAACTATACATTTGATCATAAAAAGTTAGCACGCCTAATTTTTAATGTACATCTTTAAAAAAATCAACTGAGCTAGCTGACTCCATGATTTTGTCAGTTATGTTTTCAAATAATAAACTGTAACTGAGAGACACAGAAGAAGAAAGAATACAGAGAAAAGGAAACTGAAGCAAACTATTGATAGAAAGGAAAAAGAAAAAGAGGTCAAATGAAACCGAAAACGAAATGCATTTAAAGACTTACTAACAGAAGCCTGATAGGTCAAATCACTCAGTAAAGGAACTTCATGAAAAAGCAGCCCACTGCCTTGAGAGAATGAAAATGACATGTAGCTGGCTTTTAATTTTCTGTTAGCTGAACTTATATATTTAGTTACGAGGACACAAGGCCAGTTAGGTCTTTTTGATATTGCCTGCCCGGATGTATTTAAGATCCATTACCCTGTAGCTCGGATTAACAGATCCCCCAGTTCCTTTGTGTGTGTAAATGTGTGTTTGTGTGTTCCCCTTCTGAAGCAATCAGTATGTTAATATGACAGATTGACTGGATTACCACATAGACTTCTGCACTGAAATGATGATAAGATACTGAATTCTAATGAATATATATACAGTACAAGGATGAAAGAAAATTGGTATCCAAAGGTCTAAGCCCACCAAGGAGGTCCAGCCCACCACCCACTGTGCAAAAAAAAAAAAAAGACTCACAACCATGATTATAGACAATATACAAAAACAAACTTGAGTGAGGAGGTCATGTGCACTTCTTTAGGTGACCACCAGGGGCAGATATGATAAAGAGGAGAGGAAGAGACTGCATAATTGTAACCTTCAGGTCAAAGATGCGCGCACACTCACAGGGGTGGGACAGCAACACCTTTTGCCTGCTATGTGACAGCTTCTGTATTTAAGAAAGATATGATTTGCTCAGTGTCCCTTTATTGCTGTTTGTGTCCGCAGGGCATGGAGGGGTGAATCAGCTGGGTGGGGTGTTTGTAAACGGGCGGCCCTTGCCTGATGTGGTGAGGCAGAGGATAGTGGAGTTGGCCCATCAGGGTGTACGTCCATGTGATATCTCCCGCCAGCTCCGGGTCAGCCATGGCTGCGTCAGCAAGATACTGGGCAGGTGAGTTCTGCTTATTATAATAAAATGTGAAACAGAAGCATGTTAAAGGGATAGTTCACCCAAAAATGAATTTTCTGTCATTAATTACTCACCCTCATGTCGTTCCCGTAAGACCTTCATTCATCTTTGGAGCACAAATTAAGATATTTTTGATGAAATCCAAGAGTTTTTTTTTATCCTCAATAGAAAGCAACGAAATTACCACATTCAAGAAAAGTAGTAAAACATTGTCAAAATAGTCACTGTGACTACAGTGTTTCAACCTTAATGTTATGAAGCAACGAGAATACTTTTTGTGTGCAAAAACAAAACAAAAATAATGACTTTATTCAACAAATTCATCTCCCCCGTCATTCTCCTACGCTATTTTGGTTGCAGCGCTTCCAGGTTCTACGTCAGAACGCCGACTCGTGCGCCAGCCGGCCAATACTGAGTTGGCGTTTGGATGTAAACACGGAAGCGCTGGACTGCGTTCACTGCGTCAACTGCGTAGGAGACTGACAGGGTAGAGAAGAAATTGTTGAATGAAGTCGTTATTTCTGTTTTGTTTTTACGCAGAAAAAGTATTCTCATTGTTTCATAACATTAAGGTTGAACCACTGTAGTCACATGGACTATTTTAACAATGTCTATAATACCTTTCTGGGCCTTGAATGACGGTAATTGCATTGTTTTCTATGGGGGATAAAAAAACCCTTGGTTTTCATCAAACATACCTTAATTTGTGTTCTGAAGATGAACGATGGTCTTACAGGTGTGGAACGACATGAGGGTGAGTAAATAATGACAGAAATATCATTTTGGGTGAATTAAACCTTTTAAAAAAAACTCATATCACTAGCAAACTAGTACCATTGTAAAAAAAAACACGGTACATACATATGTTGCATGTAACATTTTATAAAAGAAAAATGTATATAGCCTTCGTTCAGTATCATAGTAGCACCACAGTATTTCTGTTGGCTCCATATATTCATACAGTTTCTGTAAGAATGTATTACATTTAAAACATTGACAAATACACTACCATTAAAAAGTTTGGGGTTAGTATGATCTGTTTTGAAATAAATTAATTCTTTTATTCAGCAAGGAAACATTAAATTGATCAAATGTGAGAGTAAAGACATGATACAAAATATTTCTATTTCAAACAAATGCTGTTTTTTTAACTTTATATTCCTCAAACAATCCTGAAATAAAATGTATCACTCTTTCTAGAAAAATATTAAGCAGCTTAACCATTTTTAACATTGGTATTAAGCATCAAATCACCATATTAGAATGATTTCCTGGCTGCTGAAAATTCAACTTTGCCATCGCATGAATAAATGAAATGATAAGATATATTAAAATAGAAAAGAGTATATTATTCTTCACAATATTACTGTTTTACTGTATGTTTGATCAAATAAATGCAGCCTTGGTGAGCATAAGATACTTAAAAAAACAGCACTTTAAGCAACTCACTTCTCAAACTGTAAACATACAGATTAGCATTTGAGCTGTACAATATTGCAATAGAGTGAATGAGTCTCGCAACTATTGGTGAACATGTGACTAGACATGCTAGAGCTCTCATGTGTCCGTACAGAGATGAAACGACAGTTTCTTGAGATATTATATGATTATTTCAAATAACAATGTATTGGCGAATAATATTCGGACCCCATGGATTAGTTCCCACACACAGAGTTTGCCTAGTCCCAGGCCGAAAAGGATTTTGAATGAAGAACCTCTATTGCCTGTGCTATTTTATCCAGAACTAGGCTTAATCTTTGCCTGGGAAACCAGCTTAATGTCCTCTATTGCATTCAAACAGTGGGGCCAGTATCTGTTTTCAGTCTTGCTTTTAAATGCCTTCCAACCCTCCTTTTATTCGTTCATCAAGTCAACTTGTACTTAATCCATAATAAATATCAATTTCTAAAATATCCATACACTGATGAATGCTGGCTGTACGGCTGATATTCCCTCTGCCGTTGGTTCAACTTGAGGCTGACTCAGCGCTTCCTTTCAAAGAAGACACGTTGAAATTCAAAAATTCTGAAATCTCGCACCGAAGCCAAAGTCAAAGCGCCGTCTTTTCTTTCTGTCTTTCTTGGACAAAAAAGAAAAGATTCATCACATTTTACATTTGCATCAAAATGACACTGGCACCATACGTCTCCCGAGGAGGGAGGGATGGCTGGAAGGACAGAGAAAGGGAGAGAGAGAGGAGGAAAGAGAGAAGGAGAGGGAGAAGAGGGAGGAAGGGGTTAAGGGGGAGGACAGAATTTGAATGGATAAAGGTGTGGATTAGTGCTAGAGCCTTTAGCTATATCAAAAAAATGTGTTTCGCATTGTTCTCCTTTGCCTCAACCCTCTTCCCCCAGCCCCGGTCCAACTCACTCAACCGTTACTGCAGCGCTCTGTGTGTGTGTGTGTGGGGTAATATCTTCCCTCCCTCTTACTGCTCAGGCAGAAAACACACTAATATGTGGGCTGCATGTGAGGTTTGAGTAAATAAGGCGTAGGACTAACTCTGCTCTCTTGTTAATGAGGGAATTTTCTGCATGCTCATTTTGCTGTATATGGGCTGTGCATTTTTGGTTTATGTTTGTGTGTTGGGCCTTAACTAAATATAGCCATGCAAGATGAAGCACCTAAAACCCCCTTAACCTTGGTAAAATCCCTGTAATGCATAGCCTGGCTTGCATTATAAAATGCATGAGACACCAATGTTCAATAAATATTTCATTTTAATAATATAAGACCACATTCAGTTATTAATATTAATAATCAGATTTCACATTTTCAAATGGTTAATAAATGTATATAATATTATTCATAATTAATTAATAATATCATATATCATTAATACCATACACTTCAGTTCAAACGTTTGAGTTGCGGTAAGATTTTATTTTTTTATTTGTAAGAAATTAATACTTTTTATATTGAGCAAGGATGCATTAAACTGAACAAAAGAGAATAAAACCATTTATAATGTTACAAAATATTTTTATTTCAATCAAATGCTGTTGTTTTGAACTTTATTTATTCATCAAATAATCAGTTTTCACAAAAATATTAAGCAGCGCAGCTGTTTTGAGCTTTTATAATAAAAAGAAATGTTTCTTGAGCACTAAATAAGCATATTAGAATATAATAATGTATTAATATTAATTATTTAAAATAATGATTATTCACCATCTCATTTTCTATATATATATATATATATATATATAACATGATTATTCCACCACGACTGTCTCAAATATAGGCTGTATGCATAATATAGATGCATTAATATAGAATGTGTGAACACAGGTGTGCATTTATCAGTGTGACTTTGAAGCCTCTCGTCCAATCAGAATTTAGTCCAGGATGTGTTTTAGAATTCCTCTGTGGCTAAAATATAAGCTTTTGTTATGTTATTATACAGTATAATGTGTTCTTTGTAATAGGCTTAAAAGATTGATCATTTATTGCAGGTTTGTGAAAGGTATGAGTTGTTCTCAGTGTCTGTGTTACTAGTAACTAGTGTGAGACAGACCTACAATGCCCGATAAGCATATGTTCTATCTCTGTTTATCTTGCCTGGTGAAATACAGCTCTCTACCTATCTGCTCCACAGGTACTATGAGACAGGCAGCATCAGACCAGGGGTGATCGGAGGCTCCAAACCAAAGGTTGCTACACCCAAAGTCGTCGACAAAATCGCTGATTACAAACGCCAAAACCCCACCATGTTTGCCTGGGAGATCCGAGACAGACTGCTGGCAGAGAGAGTGTGTGACAATGACAGCGTGCCCAGTGTCAGCTCAATCAACAGGTGTGTGTGTGTGTGTGCACTGTTAATATATTTTCAACTTGACACAAACATTTCTGTGTACTTGATTTTATTCATCAGTAATGAACTTTGATTTCCTTAAAATGTAAGGGAATACTTAAGATTGAACCTTTTTAAGTTTTGATTGGGTTGAAATTGATTAAAGTGTGTTTTTCCGAATGTGTTTTTGCCATTGCTTCACTTTCCTAACATGCATAAAGTGTGTTTGTGTACAATGTTACTGATCAGAACTTTAAGGTCAGCAAGATTTGTTTTTTATTTGGAAGAAATTAATACTTTTATTAAGCAAGGATGTATTAAATTGAACAAAATTGAAAGTAAATAGTAATAATATTTTACAATATTACTGTATTTTTGATTAGCCTTAGTGAGCATAAGACTTCTTTAAAAAAAATTTATCATTTATTACCGTCCCCAATGTATATGTCTACAAACCATTACATTTTTGAGAGCAAGTTGATCAGTATAGAAAAGGGATAGAGCAATGCATGGAGAAGAGATACAAAGAATGTAAGGAAGGTGGTGGTGGGGGGGGATAGAGGAAAACAACAGGACTGAGTCAGTGGAGTAAAAGAAACACATATTCATGAGCAGTGTCCAGCTCACTGGTTCAACAGCATGTGTACAATGACAACCTTTCTCAGAGAGAGAGAGAGAGAGTGAGTAAGAGAGAAAGAGTGAGTAAGAGAGAGAGAGAGGGGGACGAAGAGCAGAGGGGAAAGGTGCTTTGCTTGAGCAGCCATGCAGGAAGTGTGAGACTCTGCTGCCATGTCAGCCTGTATGAGCCACTTCACACACACACACACATTTCACGTGCTTGCGTACTTATATTAAAGCATGTATATATACAGTACCCACACGGTCCTACACATGCCTTGCATGGCAAACCTTAAACACATCATAATGTCTAATTGTTTGCTCTTTCTTTGCCGCAGGATCATTCGCACTAAAGTCCAGCAACCACCTGGCCAATCAGGAGCTGTCTCCGCCCATAACTTAGGTAAGTCAACTTCACTGTTGTAAGTCAACTTCACTGTTGTTGACATGTACTTTTGTCATATTTAAAATTCCTCACAGTGCAGAACTTTAGACCTTGGTAGAATTGAATCATTCAAAAATATAGAGAAATGTAGCTTCTGAAAAAAAAGTACATACACATTCAAATGTTTGACATCAGTTTTTTTTAGGGGTTCAAGCGTGTAGCACTGAAACCCTATTGTAATTGTTAAAATTTCCAAGGATCAGCATTCTCTCACAAAAGTGATCAGGCAGACCAAACCGCAAGTCGTAGAGACTTAAAACTTTGAGGGCTGGTAGTACTCACACTGTCTATAACGTCACCAAGGCTCGCCCCGATCGGCCTGACGGGGGGCGCTACAGCGGTGAAAATTATGAAATGGCTCATAACTCCTACCTATACCATTAGGCGTAGGTATAAGTGTGTTATATCGTTGGAATCTTTGGCTCAAGACAGACAACATGCATGCCTCGGATTCGCTTAGCGTTCGTCAGCGAAATTTGGATTGGAAAATCTGCAGTACTTTGGATTTTTTTTTAAAAACTACTTTTGTGAATTATAGGTTTTTGACCCAATCAGAACCAAACCATTTTTAATTCGTTATTAATTTATTCTCCGGACTCTGACTGTCAATAGTTATCAAAAAAAAGTTGAAGTTCCAATTCACGGTCCCTAAGGGCCGCCAAAATGTTCAAAGTGGGTGGAGCCACTTTTACAAAAATGGCTATAACTCGTGAACGGAATGATATAATTTCACCAAACTCAGCACACCTGTGTAAGAGCTCTTTCTGCTGTCATGTGAAAAAGGATGCGGCGACTGGCCACTTGCGGCGCTATAACAGAAAAGAAAAAATAACTAGAACTACTTCACCATTAGTCTGACCGACTTGAAAATTGGCATGCAGTGTCTTTGTCTGAAGTGCCATAACTGTTTATGAGGACATTGATATGTCTAAAAGAAAATGTCTGCCATCAGCCAATGAATTTTGAGCAACTATCAGACAAGGTTATCGGAGACCAATCGGAACTAAACTCGCTAAGCCTGTTTGACTGACGGCCCTGCCGCCGCTGTCCATTGAATCGTTCGTTAAATATTGGAGACTATTTCAAAAACCAACTTTGGCGAACTAGTCCTAGGTTTTACCTCCATAAAACCACTGTGGCACAATTCTCTTGACCCTCTAGGTCAATAGTTATCAAAAAATGATGAACTTTTGCCTTTGGATAGCTATAGCAGGGTCATTTAAAAAACAGGTGTGGCCGATTACATGCTTGCTAATTAAAACGTAATATCTTTTTACGAATTTGCTTAAATGCCTTAAACTACTTGAACCCCCATAACTTATTTAATAATATAATAATATTTAAAAAAA
Source organism: Chanodichthys erythropterus (assembly GCF_024489055.1). Classification (NCBI taxonomy): domain Eukaryota; kingdom Metazoa; phylum Chordata; class Actinopteri; order Cypriniformes; family Xenocyprididae; genus Chanodichthys; species Chanodichthys erythropterus. Next base: position 18,681,428 of record NC_090232.1, read on the forward strand.
AATTTGTTTGTTTTTGAAAGAAATTTATACTTTTATTCAGCAAGGATACATTAAATTAATCAAAAATTACAGTAAATACATTTATTATGTTATAATAGAATCCTTAAAAACAATGTATCACAGTTTCCGTAAAAATATTAAAGGGTTCGTTCACCCGAAAATGAAAATTCTGTCATTAATTACTCATCCTCATGTCGTTGAGTAAGACTTTCGTTTTTCTTCGGAACACAAATGAAGATCTTTTTGATGAAATCTGAGAGCTTTCAGTCCCTCCATAGACAGCTATGCAACTGACACTTTGACGCTTCAAAAAGTTCATAAACAGATTGTAAAATCCAAATGAAGTAGTTTAGTCCAAATTTTCTTGATTGCTTTATATGAACAGATTGAATTTAGGCTTTTATTCCCATATATACATTGTTCAATGAACATAAACAGAAGCTCAACCGTAACACACGAGAATGAACCTCATTGGTTCTCACATGCATCAAGCAAACTTGCTTGAGCTTCCATTCACCACAACTGATGTGAGTTGATGAATGTTTATATGTGAATTTAAGCCTAAATTCAAATTGTTCATCATATAATGTGATCAAGTCTCTTCAGAAAATTCGGACTAAACTACTCAATTCATGAGTTTAGTCCTCTAAATGCAGATTGGACAAGATAAGCATTAAAAATCCCAAAATATTTTAACAGTAGTTTGCAGTTAGAAAGCAAAAAAATGAATCTGGAAAGCATAAGCAATATGGTAAAATAAAGTGAAATTGGTTAGATTGTTGAAACACTAGAGATGCATGTGAGATTATGTGAGATCTCAGGATAAGAAATCTGAGAAATCCTAAAAGCAAAAGTATCAATTTGTACTCTATTTAATTTCATTTATTTCCTGAAGGTTTCAACATACCAGTTACCCTATGAAACTTATCTAGGCAGTGTCATATCCACCACTGACATGGAGAGGGACAGAAATTTGAGATTTTGAAACATTTATATTTAGATCTCCTCAATCTTCAACTTTGATTACATCCTTGAATCTAGGACAGGTTTCTGATGCTCAAAAAATGCTGCCCCCAAAAACCAAAGGGGAATCTCTAAAAAAGGTCTAAGACCAGTTTAAGGAAAACTCCCGTCGGCAGTTAATAAAGTATTGAACCGTGTTTGTCTCACTGTCAGTAATCTTCATAATCGCACACCTCCGCTTAATCTAAATTAATTTCACACGCACAACGCTTGCCAGTTCTCTGTCTCCTTCAGATTATGATGATAAATAGTTCTCATACTCAGGCGGAAAATTGAAATTTAGGGATTTTGAATATAAAGCGCTCGCTTCGGGTTTCCATTCCTTGACGTGAGGAGAAAAAAGTGCGAAAGAATAAGAGAATCAGATAATTGAAACGATAAATCAGGAGTAAAAAATGGATGGATATGCATTCATTACATTTTCCACCTGGTTAGCAAACGAGAGCGGCGGGCGAGCAAAGGCGTTTATCTTTTCTCCGAGCGATTTGTTTTTCTTTTTTCCCACCTTCTCCATTTTAGCACAGTCTGTTGGGATGTGGGATTAGCCTCATCTCTACACCTTAGTGTCCCCTTGGGGCCACTGTACTGTCACTCAGGCTGTACGTCAGCTGACAGGAAGTAAGATAAAGAGGAGAGAGAGAGAATGAAGGGTTGACAGAAAGAAGACTTTGTGGCCTCGTCCCCTACTGCCAAGACCTCACAGACAGCCAGACATGTCGAAAAGCTGTTAGCTTGTTAGCATCTTATCCTTGGGCGGCAGCACGTTGCCAGAATAGAGTGACAGCAGGTTTTGGTGAAAGGTCTTTAGCAGGAAAAACGCTGGGCCAAGAACCATGAGAGGAAAAACAAAAACATACTACACATCAACAAAACACAAGCTTAAACCAGGCAGAGGCTAGAATCACATAAAACCTAATACTGTCCAGAGATATTTACACAGCTACACACTTTCTCATTCCATGCATTACCTGGAAATCCAACCTATGACTAAAATGGAAGATGATACCGCAGGTTACACCAGTTGTAAACTTCAATACAAAATATTAAATGGATAATAATTCATATTACAGTTTCTGAGCAATTAATGTGTAAGGGTCGATGACATGATGCTCATTTTCTTCTGGATCTGGTACTGTACAACTCTCCTGATATCATAATAGAGAAAAAAAAAAAAAACTCATTAAAAGAATATTCTTGAAAAGAAAGCTTTAGAAAGAAAGCTTTAAGAAATCTGTCATTATTTATTCACACTCAAGTCATTCCAAACCTGAATGCATTTCTTTCTTCTGTGGAACAACAAAAAAAAAAAAGATCTTTTGAAGAATGTTGGCTTCTAACAATATGTACTCACAGATTTTTAATATTTGAAAAAGATTACTTTTTATGTATACTTTTGTCTGACAAACCAAAGTCATGTTGTATAACCACAAAAATAATCTGGTGCAACCAACATGCACAAAAAATAGAAAACTGTATCAGAGAGGACACCTGCAGTTTAATAAAACCCTTCAAATATCAATTAATTTTAATAACAAGGCAAGATTAGTTTGGGTTGTAAAATGCTATTAATTCATTGATACATCATAATATTTGAAAAAAAAAAGAAGTTTGTTTTTAGTATAATGAAAATAATGATTAATATATTCAATGTGTAAGCATTGTAAACTAGATTTTTGAAAGAATTGTATATATCATGGACAGTATATTCTTTCCCATGTCCTGTCAGAGCAGTGAGCGCAAAGACATCTGTGGTCTTCATGACCTCTCTGTAACTTTCTAGCCTCTACAGTGGCAGTGACCCAGGTATCCGCAGTAACCAGTGACGCTGCAGGCTCCTCCTACTCTATCAGTGGAATTCTGGGAATTAGTTCACCTGCCGATGCAAGCAAGCGGAAGAGAGACGAAAGTAAGTAATGTGTGCACTTTGTTTTCGGGAACAGAAAATCTACTCCAAACTCACTCTAAACTTAGCTTAAATTTAAATTATTATTCATGCTGTTGCACCACAGAGGGAGTTCATTTCATGCAGGACATTTAGGAACTAATGAGACATTCTATATACCAGCAACTACAGAACAAAAAATCAATTACACCATGTATTCAGCCTTCTTTCTTTCTTTCTTTCTTTCTTTCTTTCTTTCTTTCTTTCTTTCTTTCTTTCTTTCTTTCTTTCTTTCTTTCTTTCTTTCTTTCTTTCTTTCTTTCTTTCTTTCTTTCTTTCTTTCTTTCTTTCTTTCTTTCTTTCTTATGCACAACGTCACACACGTGCATCTCAATGTACACACAAGCACACACAGCGCACAGATGGAAGTTGCTGAACATTGACAGATGCATCAGAGTAGGAGGGGGATTGGACACCGCTGGCACGTCTTAGATAAACATCTCTATCCAGGGGAGGCACAGCGTGTGCATGTGGATGCGCATGTGTGTGTGTGTTTGCACACATGTGTCTATTAAAAAGCCATTGCTTGGCAGACCCCTGCAGTACATGAGGGAACTCCAGATGTCACTTACACACAATATGACTTATGAAACACCAGACATCAACAATAGAAGATTCCTTTCCATTTAGTCTGTTTAGTACACTTTCCTTTTGCAGTTTAGCAATAATATATATGTAAATATGAAGAATAAATGTTTTGACAGACAATATATGATGCTCTCACTATGTATGTAATATAATACAATGATAAAATTTAAAAAACTGCATAAACAGAGATGCAATGAAATGTAATATAGCTTTGTAAGTTGACTACTGGCTTAGCTGAACACACACACACACACACACAAGCACACACATCAACATTCATCCAAGCTCCAATTAGGCCGACGTCTGCCACTTTAATTAATGCAACACATCACATCCAGCAGGGAGGGAGGGGCGATTAAATGAATTTGTGTGTTTAATTGACGTGGTGAAACTGCGGGTGGTCAGTGCTGTGATGTTTTGCAGCGTGTGTGAGTATGTCTGCACGCTTGCTGCGAGGGACGTTCTCATGGGTTTGCTGAAGGCATAAAGTAACATGAGCAATAGTTTTGCCAGCTAGTAGCCTACTTTAAATAAGCTTGCAAATTTTAAGAAGTATAAGGCACCTGTTAAGGAGTGTGGTCACGATTTTGTGAAAATTATAATGAATAGGATGGACAAAAATAGTGATTAAATTTTTTTTTTTTTTTTTTTTTAGGACCCATTTCTCAATGCGTGGGTCACTTTTTCCAAGCTCTTCACAAACTGAGCATGTCTTCAATGACAACATTTTTCAAATGACATGAATTCATTTCTCACTCAGACACAAACACCACCAAAAGTCCTACCAAAATTGGCCTGTACCTACAGGCACTGTTGAAATACATTCCCAATCTAAAAAAATTAAAAGCTATCAAAACAATTAGATGTAGCTGAACACCTACACAGGTGTTAGTCTTTCAATTTCATTACCATCTATATAAAAGGGGTAGATTTTCCCCTACGCACCTGACTTAAGTTTACCTGGGGCATCTCCAGTCGACACCTGAGCGTCTGCAGTAATATTTATACTCTGTGTCTACAGTTGACAACTGGCTTTGAGTCAGTCAATGTCTTGACCTGTTTGAACACTAGCACTTGGGAATAAGATCTTTAGTGTTCCCTAACTTGCTGCGCAGCAAAAACCCAGACAGACTTCAGACAATGCCTTTGAATATGCTTTAATCACGGCCAGAAGACCTCGTATCAATCACAGAGAATAATGGATGGAGCATGGCAAAGCATTCTACAATATGATTGGTTCAAACCCTTCTGTTAGGTAAAAGCAAATTTAGATCTGCCCAAATCATGGGTTTATTAGTTCGCTGACTACTCAATATGTCAGGAATCTGGAAAGCAGATTCATGATATCTATTATATTTACATAGTTGTCTAGCCTTGGTCCTAAGTTTCATTTCCCTTTGGTTATATCCAGACATGACTTTGGTCCAAGTTGTGGGGACATTTAGGTTTCAAAAGCATATAAATACAATTAAATAAAAAATTTCAATCACAAATGCAAACATTGATCATGTAAATATACTGCAGTGAATTCTAAACAGTAGAGAGCTGTCATTCTTGTTTGTAACAAATAATGTAACAAATAACAAACAAATAATCTTGAACTTCATGTCAACTTATTAGTTTATATTCTTAAAATCAAAAGCTCAATCTTTTACTCTGTTGATTCTTCAGTATATTCAAACTTATGACTACAGCGTTGTCCTTCCTGCAGATGTCCCTGCGTTATGCTGAACTAACTCACTTAAAGGGATAGTACACCAAAAAAGAAAATTCTATTAGTCATCATTTAATCACCCTCATGTAATTCCAAACCTGTATAACTTTCTTTCTTCTGTGGAACACAAAACAAAATATTTTGAAAAATGCTGAACTGTACAGTTTCTGTTCCTATTGACTGTCAAACAATACAGTGAAAGTCAATGGGAACCAATTCGGTTTAGTTTGGAACAACATGAGGTTGAGTAAATGATGACAGAATGTTGTTAATTTTTAAAATGAATAATTTTGTAATGCACCAGTGTTTTCTGAGCCGCTTCAGTGACGCTCCACCGCAGAATCACAGCAAAAGAAATCATTTTTTAACTGAGAAGATTTGAGTTCTGTCTGTATTGAATGAGATACAACAACAAAACATGTATCCTGAAAAGGGAAGAAATCTCAGTTGAGATGCAAGCTGCATGCAAAAACAAACACAACTAGTGCCATCCACAATTAATCTTATGAGCCGTTTCTTTTTAATTAATCAAAAACATACGGTGAAACCAGTGTGAATGGATCCTGAAGTGATTGAGTCTTATGAGCCGGTTCTTTTTAGTGAATCAAAAATATACAATGCAACCAGTGTAAACGGATCCTGAAGTGAATGAGCTTCATGAACCGGTCCTTTTTAATAAATCAAAAACAGCGTGACCATTGTAGACAAATTTCGACATCTAATGACTCTTATGAGCCGGCTCTTTTAAATGAATCAAAAACATACAGTGCAACCAGTGTAAACGGATTCTGAAGCGATTGATTCTTATGAGCCGGTTCTTATTAATGAATCAAAAACAGTGTGACCAGTGTAGACAAATTACTGCATCAAATGACTCTTATAAGCCGGTTCTTTGTAGTGAATCAAAAACATACAGCACAGCCAGTGTAAATAATTCCTGAAGCAAATGACACTTATGAGCTGGTTCTTTTTAGTGAATCAAAAACACAGCGCAATCAGTGTGGCTCAGTTCCAAAAATGGAACTGACTTTTGTTAGCCGGTTGTTTAAATGAATAATATTAATGAAGAAAAGACAAGTTACTCAATTAGTCTGAAACACTGCCCTGTATAATATACAGTATTAGCAGAGAGAGAATTTCTTTCATATGTTTGCATTGAATTGGGAAATTTCCCAGTCCTAAGAAAGCAAAAGCGAGAAATTAAATAAAGACATTTTTCATATACTTCGACAAATTGTGTCTATGTATTACTAGGAATTTCTATGCTGAGCGGTAATGCTTTCAAAAGGGAGAGGGAGACAAAATGCATGTTTAGTGAAGCAAGACACTATGATTTCCAGCTGCACACAAGCAGGAAAGGAAGTAACAGAGGGTTTGGATGGCTTAGTGTGTGTGTGTGTGTGTGTGTGTGTGTGTGTGTTGTGTATATGTGTTTAGGGAAAGCCTACTGTTGCCCTTTGACCCAAGGGAAGTGATCTGAAAGAGAGAACTTGACTCGTGGGGCCTCTAGAACAGAAGCATTGTGTCTGCCCATTCTCTCTGAACGGACGAGGAATGGACAAGGGGAGGAGTGGAGGAAAAGAGAAATAGAATAAAGAAAGACAGGAGGCCTGTGGTACGGGGCAGAGGGGTCGGACAATGTTCTCTTTGCCCCCTGAAACAATAAAGAAACCTTCCTTTAATGTAAAAACTTCAAAAAGTGATATAAAAAAATGTAAAATAGAACAATTATACAAATGTATAGTTGTTATTCTGTTAAATTTACCAAACCAAACCAGTGGACATCATCAGGAGAGACATGATTTCCTGTTCACTTCTTGTCCAGTTTCATTTCAGTCATTTTTATCTCTTTCATTCTGTGGAATATTCTGAATGGAAGATAGGGGAAATTTTTAATAAGGTGGGGGGATTGTGAAAGAAAGGGGGAGCGAGCGAGCGAGAGGGAGGATAGGGGATAGATGATAACAGTGGGATTTGTTAAAGGTTGGTATCCCCCTTTCAGAGACTTATACTTTGATCTCTCAAGGTTGGCACACACACACACACACACTAAGTGCATCAAGTGCACAAGGAATCCACCGAGCAGTTTTCTCTTCCCCAAAAAACCTTCAACCTCACCCCTGAGAGAAGAGAGAGGATACAGAAAGAGACAGAGGGGGCACAACGGTGATCTCATTGTTGCTATTGTCTCTGCTTTTAAAGCAAGGAAGATGCCTCTCCTCCGTTCTCCTTCTGTGTGTGTGTGTGTGTGTGTGTGAATAGTGGGGTTAACCCTGAATGCAGCTGGGCTGTATTGTGTCTGGTTACAGAGAGTGGTTCCCTATAGCAGGTTCAGAGGCTGAAAGACAAAAGGCCAGAGAAACACCGGCCAACATCTGAATACCTAAGACCAATAATTCTGTTTGTGTGTGTGGGTTTTTGGGGTTTGAAACTTAACGTGAGGAAGGCTGGTTAACCGTGATGCTGGTATGGTGTGTTTGTTTAAATTTTGTGAAAAAATAGCTTTATTGGCGACCTCTCTTCTTTCTGTCTCTCTTTTGCTGTGATATGGCTGAGTGGGCTTCAAGATGTGTCCGAAATTGCATTTCACACATGGTGGCTGACACTGTGAAAGAGTTACATGCATAACATACACGCAAACAGTCACAGATAAACACGCATCTGTGTAATAATAATAACTAAAAAAAGTCCATAACATTGTTTTGTCACTCTTTGGCTATGGTTTAAGTGATTCTAGAGAGATATGGATGTTTGTGGAGGCTGGAAGCTCTATATTAAGAGAAACAATTAGCATGTACGTCCTTAAAGTCCCCATGAAATCAAAATGTACGTTTATTTGGCTTTTACTATGAATATGTTAGTCTTAAGGTTATGAATAAGCTGGTGTGTTCCAAAACAATGACAAAATTTGCATTTAGGAGATATAAGCATTCAAAACTTAGTCTCTCATTTCTGCTAAAATGGGTCACAGATTTTCATGACATCACCATGGACTTAAGCTGCTATCCAATCAAATGATCTGTAGAAACTGAAGCCCCGCCCCCTCCTACACTATTAACAGACGCTGAAGCTGTGGCTGAAATCGGTCATATGTTCACACATTTACTAGTTTCTATATGGTGAATGGCACACAGTGCACTATATAGAGGATAGGGAACGATTTAGACAGTGTAAATATGCTTTCCATTGATGCAAATGAAGTCTGTTTTCGCGTTAATGTCGCGTGAACCGCTGAGAGCGAGCACAGTCTGCTCCGGTCCAGAGACGCGAGAGCACAGAACGGATCATACACGCAATTTGGCACAGACCACAAAACGTTCAGATACATTTGAATTCTACAAACAATGCTATATTTTAAAGCAATATGTAGGAGAAACGGATGGAGATTGTGAGGAAAATTGGGTTTTACGAGCTCAACGGCTCTCGTGAGCTGAAATCTAGGCAAAACGCTATTGGCTATTTTTTTAAAGGGGAGGAGCTTTGAGATATATCCCACCCTGTCTTCCTGTTTCATTGGAAATTACGTCAACACAGTGAATAAAGCTGCATGTTCCAACGCACTTCAGTGGGCTTTTAAGGGGCGGTCACATTTACTGTTGTTCTGCAAATTTTTGCAGGTGAAATCCAGTCATTTCAATAGCAATCTATGTGTTTGGGAATTTCGAATGAGGTCAAAAGATTTCCCCATGCAGATTTTGTAATGAGTTCAAATCGGCCATGTTGACCAACAGAAAGCTGGTGACTGGTTCAAAGTGACTTCTGTGTGAGCTGTGCCTTACATAGTGACACTTTTGACAATTTTTTTCTTGCGAAATTCTGGGGAAATTTCACTAATATGACTGCATTTTTATGTTTCAGTGGGGATGAAATCTAAGATTAAAAAAAATATTAATAATAAAAATATTATATAATTTAATATTTAACATACTGCACTATTTATAGGTCATTAATCAAATAAGCTAATTTGTGCCCGTTGACCCACAAAAGGTCAGATTTCCTTCCGCTAAAGCACAAGATGCTCTTTGAATTATTCTCAAATCATGCTGGATAACATGATCATCAGGTTTAACTGTTATCCTGTTATCCTTTCAGTGAAGGAAAAGGGGATAACTCAATTACAAAGAAATTATGAATTTCATGTAAATTCAGTATTTATCAGATAATATAATTTGTAATAAAGCAATGTTGTATGAAATTAGAAAGCTACATTAATGCATTTTCACTGGTGATCTCAGATGTTTTGTTTCCTACTGATGCATAAATAAACAACCATGTGCACAAATATAAGCACACAAACACTCCAGAGAGCTGCGGTTTACAAACAGCCTTTTTTCTTTAAACCAAGATATGTGCACTGATGCACACTTTCAGACATCTTTTGTGTGTGTGTGTGTGTGTGTGTGTGTGCGCGCAGTCAGTGGACAGTCTTTGAGAAGAGTGGAAAGCAATAAACCTGCTGAAATGGTGCCATCTCACAGACATGATTGATCAATTGAATTCTATCAGACACACTGACCGCTGGGATTAAGAGGGTCAAAACACTGGAGATCATACACTCTCTGTGTGTTCTGTGTGTGTGTGTGAGAGAGAGCATTTAAGTAAGTCCTGGCATTGAGGTGTATTAGAGACACATGGGGCCTTCACGCCATCAGCGAGTCAGTGTCTAGCAGATCTTTCTTTTAAATAACCGCAGACGGCAGTAAACTGGATCTTAATTCACATTCAAATGGATCGATTTCTGTGTTCAAATGAAGGAGGAAAAAGGAATGTTAGGATAGCTGCTTTGTCTGCCTGTAATTTTATCCTTCTATCCCTCCATCTCTTTTTCTCTCTCTCTCTTTCACGTCTTGTGGGGATTGCTCTGGCCTCTGACTCTAACTCCCTAGAATAACCTCTCAGAGGCATTTTCAAGAAATGAATTGGCTCTATATCAGGGATTTTCGTTTCTATTCTTCTTTTTTCATCCCTCTCTCTCTCCCTCTTTTTCTCTCCCTGTAATCATTTGAGGGCTGTAGCTTTCTCAGCTCTTATAATTGTCTCTTCAGAAACTCAACAGCCCAGTAATAACTGACTCACGCGCTGCCTTAACACTCGCTCAGAGAGGAGGACGCAAGTCCAGGAATCTGTGTTTGTGTGCCTGTATGTGTGCTCGAGTCTCTGTGTGTTGGTTTCTAGATAGGTTAAAGTACCCAACTTTATCATCATAATGACAAATAGAAATAAATCACTATTATTATTTATATCCCAGCATGTAATTAGGAATGAGTCAGGCTCTGTATCTCCACTTTTCCTTACTATATAGCAGGCAAAAAACTGATGTGAAATGAGTAGTATGTTCAAATTTGCAGTATTCATAAAACACTAGATGAACTTTACTATCCCATGAAGCCATGGGAGAGAAGTCGTGAATGGCAAAGCGACTGACGCCGTAGGTCACATGACAACGCCAACATGGCGAATGTAGTTGGCTACTTGGTTACACTTTATTTTACAGTATGTGTACTTACCCAAGAAAGTACTGGTAATATAAGGTAACTACATTGGTTAAGGTTAGGTTTAAGGGTTAGTTCATGGTTAGTATCTAGTTATAACTCAGTTATTGTAATTGCTATAATAAGTACACATGCAGAACACTACTGTAAAATAAAGTGCTACTGGCTACTTTTTCAATAGTAAAAAAGTATGTTAATTTAGGTACATGCAGTATGTACTACATAGAGAGTATACGATTTAGGATGCAGCTACAGAGTTTCAGATCACCATGATTGTTATAACAAATGAGATTAAAGTGGTTGACTTGTAAGAAGGTTTGGTAATATTATTTAACTCAACAGTTAAAGGGATACATATAACTCTGTCAATTACTGTATGCCGTTCCAAACCTATATGACTTTCTTTCTCCTATGAAACACAAAATAAAATATTGTTTTAATTATTTACACAAAATTAGATAATATTTTCACACTTTTTGCATAATTTGACAAAATTACATTTTCATTGGATACAATGCCAATACAAATATTCTTTTCAATGTATGTGCTTACCTTCATTATTCTTTTTTTTCTTCACACATCATGTTTCATATCTCAAGCATGTTTTTATTGACACTATTGTTTCCTTGGCATACAAGTTATTTTGGGGGGGGGGGGGGGGGGGGGGACGTTATTAAAAGCAGAATTGTTTGGTGTTGGTGGAAATGACGTCAAAACTAAGGGACAATTGTAATTTTTAAAAATATTTTCAGAGATTATTCAACTTTTGTTTAGATTATCATAGTTCTAAAATTTTTATAATATTTTTTATGATGAATTTTCACTTTTGTTATATTATTGAAAGTCTGTGCTGGGGACAAGACTCCATCAATAAAATCCATTTGAAAAGTAGCAAAAATAAATTATAAAAGGATCCTTTAAAAAGTTGAAATCTATTGGATAAATCCTGGCACATAAAAGTGCCTGAAGTTAAAGAAGCACCCATATTTTAACATTATGAATTAACAATAAACAAAATAATGTTGAATTCACGTATAGAAACTTATTGTTCACTACATGCAACACCTGGGTTGGTGCTTAATATTATTCTTAAATGTCATACTTTTGTAAATGTTACTTTGTATATTATAACTACTTCATGAAATCTGTGTGAATCTCTCTCCAGCTCTACAGGATTCTCCTTTGGCGAATGGCCACGCCCATTCAGGGCGGGACTTCCTGCGGAAGCAGATGCGAGGAGAGCTCTTTACACCACAGCAGCTCGAGGTATTGGACCATGTCTTTGATCGACAGCCCTATCCCGACATTTACCCCGTCCCTGACAGCATCAGCTACAAGCCCGCCCAGGTAAGGGCTGGGGGGTAGGGGCGTGTATCCTGCGACGGTGGTTGTGTGCACCTCCTCTGAAAAACTCACGCTTGCCCTTGCCTGGCTGCTAGTATTGCTTGACCCTGTCCCAACCCTGCTGTTGACCTATGCACCCCCACACTAAACCTAATGCTGACCTTTCACCTCTCTAAGCTAATGCTGGGGCCTTGACCCCTCTGGTGCTGATGTGTCCTCTTTAGAGTTTTTGGCTGAGGTTAAGTCTCACAACTGTGTAGAGGTTTAGGGTTAAGTAGCAAACACTTGTTCATTAGTTTACAAAAGTTACTTATGTTTATATGTCCATATCAGATGCATTCAGCAAATTTCATTATCAAAAAACATATTTTATACTGTATGATTTACACAAAAAATGTGTAAAAATTGTCAATGGTCAGTACCCTTAAAAGGACATCTTTGTACCTTTTATTACCCCTAAAAAGTTCATATTAGTAAGTTGGAATTAGCAATACATACCTTAAGGTTCTACTATGAACATTTTAGGGGTAAACAAGGTACAAAGATGTTCTATCAAGGGTACTGCCCCAGTGACAAGCTGTTGTACCCCTAAAGGTACAATTTTTGCACATCTTTTTCTGAGAGTGATGAGGAAATGTTTCATAAATGTTTGGTTTTTATTTTGTGTACATTATAGCTTTTAGGGTTATCAGACACTTATTTTTTTAAACTGCTGTTCACGTCATACCAACTTTAGAGTGACAACAATATTTTTAGTTTAAAGCAAATGATCTGCGAAAGGTGTGACTCGACTGGACAAATTGTGAATGAAATATTTCTGCTACAGTGTTTTAGACAAACCTTTTTTTTTACCATTTTTGGAGAGGGGAATCTCTTGGATCAAAATGGGCCTGTTGCCTCCATTCTGGTCAGAGCTGGGATTGTGTAAATGCTAACACATAGTAGATAAGATGCAAAATTACAACTACATGCACATATTGCATAAAAACTGTCCACAAGAATAGTCAGTCAAAGATGTCACTCAAAAGTCAAATGCTATCACCCCCACATTCATTCAGGCACACACACAAGGCCAGTGTCAGAGTTCTATAGACTTGTCTGAAAGACCCCATAATTCCTCTGTCCATTTCACCACTGAGCACTGAGGCTGGCAGGGTCAAAGGCTGCTGAGCAGGGCATTAACCCTAGGGTCAATCCACATCCCCTGGGTGTGTGTGAGTCAGGTTTGTTGTGGCACAAATGATCAGAAAAACTGAGAACTGGGAATTTTGAGCTGTCTCTCTCTCTCTTTTTTGGGGGGGGGGAATTAGAGTGTGCGAAAGAGGTATATGCTAAGTGGTCTTGGGTGATTGACTGACGGTTGTTTTCCCTCCACTGACAGTCTAACCTGCGAATGTTGCTGTAGGAGAGAGAAATGATGGAGAGCTTGACTCTGTTGAGTGTGTTTGTGTCGACCAGGGGCAGGAAATGAACTTGGGATTTGATTTAGTTCTTTTCCCTGTAGCCGCTGATTTGATTAGGTTACATAAGGGCTCAATTATATATAAAAACAATGGTGTGATTACATCATTCATATGTTTTTCTTAGATAACATAAAAGTGTGCTTCATGAAGTAACATCAAAATGAATGAATTTTAATTTGTATGACCAAATCAACCTGATTATATTAAGTTACACCAACAAAAGAAAATTTAAAGGGTCAAATCAGGTGCCTTAATAGCACAGTTTCACTTTTTACAGTGTTCTAACAAAACCTTCAACATTCAAAGAACCTGAAAATAGATGATGATGATGATGATGATGATGACAACATGTACAGTCAATCCTTTTTATTCTAAAATAATCTCTTTATTCAGCACCTCTCATTTTAATATGATATATGAATTTTCCCTGCTCTTTCAAAATAGGAGTTTGATTAACTAAAACGTACCTCAAATTTCAGAATTTCAACTTCAAGTCTTCAAGGAAAAACCTAGGACAAAACATGGAAAAGTCTTATTCCAGACATCTACAACTTTCTGATGTCAGAAATCCATTAACCCCTACTTTCAGCCATTTAGAAGCAACAATATGCCTGCCTCCATCCATCCATCCACCCACCCATCCATCCATCCATCCATCCATCCATCCATCCATCCATCCATCCATCCATCCATCCATCCATCCATCCATCCATCCATCCATCCATCCATCCATCCATCCATCCATCCACCCATCCATTCTGCAGGGATGACATATTTTTTAGGCCAGCCTGGAAGATAGCATCGCTCTATTTCCTTCACCAAAAAACAAATAGGATTTTCCCCCTGGCTTTTGTATAATTGCAGAAAATAACATTGTGACCAACAAAAGTTGCTCTTACACATTTTGTTCACAAATGAACACAGCTTTTATGAATTTTGAAGCCTAAATACAATTGCTAGCTAAAGCTAAATTTAGATAGTGATGAAATTTCATCCTTTTTCATTTTTTTCAACCCCCCCTTTCCCTTTCTCTGTCTCTTTTACATTTTTTTCACTTCTCCTCTCATTTGCTCTCTCCATCTCTCAGTTTGTGGTGCTAGAAGGACCATTAAGCACTGGCAGATCTATTAATTAGTGTCCTGCGCTTCAAGGGGGGAGCATATAAAACAGTGCACGCTCGTGAGAGTCATTTCATTTGAATTTCCTCTTTCCTTCTCCTTACATTATGCCAGAGATACATCAACAGCCCAACAACCCTTACACTGAACTAATTACACAGCTAGACCAAGAGACAGAGAGAGATAAAGGCACTGAAAAATATTAATTCATAAAGAGAATGTGATTTAAAAAATAAATAAAAACCTTAGAGGTAAAGAGTAAATATTAAGAAGAAATCAGAGCAAAAATGCATGCTGTTGTGTTTGACTCAGGCCAAAGCATTTTCATTTTGGTGGCTTTTGCTTTTATGTTTTATGTGGTATGTTATTTTCAAATGCAATAGACCGTTAATATTTTATCGCCACTCACTGGACATTTAATTTCCTAACTGCTGGGAAAGGACCATCAAATAACAAAACTAACAAAATGTTGTTCACGTTCATCTTTCTGATTAAATTGAACATGCTTTTAGCACCACTCATAGGTCATTTCACTTTGAGAGTGTCCCAAAACCTACCCAACAGGAAGTCGGTTACTTAGGGATTTTAGAAAATGCATGCTCTGGAATTTGATATACTCCTCCAAGGGATTTCATCCGATCTCGACCAAACTCGGTCAGCATGAAGTCAAGACGTTGAGGATGCTAAATTGCGAGCAGATTTTTGATATCTCAAACAGTTTGGCGCTGGCATTTAAACAAATTTATGGTGAGAAAAGGGAAAAAGGAAGCGTGATATAACTTATGCATAGATTGATTGATTTTGATCAAACTTCAGCAGTGTGTTTGTTGTAGGAGGCTGATTACATGAATGTGATTATTGTGAGTCAAAGTTATAGCACCACCAACTGGCAGCAGGAAGGGTGTCACTTCTGTCAAAATCACCTCTTATTTTTACCCAATTTGCTTTGAATTTTATCATTAAAAATGTCAAAACATGGCAGATGTTGGCCTTTACATATCTTACTTAAATACTGTTGCTATGACAACACGTTAAACTTTAATATTCTTTTTGGGTGTTTTTGAGGCTCTTAGCATGTTTAAAATTACATGAAACTCGACATATAGATCAGAGGTGTCGACCAGTAGACATGGGCAAAGCCTTAGAAACGGATGTGGAGGAGGGGCTCTATAGTGCCACCTTTTGACAAAAGTAAGGGGGTTAGTTTTACCTACAGTCACCAAAGTTAGTACATATATTGTTCTCAATGAACTGGACAACTTTATAATTTACAGTCATTAACTCCGACCAAAAGGAAGTTGGCTATTTTGGTTTGAATGTGGATTTTTTTGAAAAATCAGGCTCTGAATTTTAAACTACTCCTAAGGGGTATTGTGATGTAATTTTGCAGAAATATAGCACCAGACATGTTTTTCCAATGAACCTGTGTTGTACATGTCTTAAGCAGGTGCTCAGCACAGCACAGCTCTTACAGGCCAAAATGTTGTTGGAGCCCTGGCATAGTAGCCATAATGTGTATGTGGAGGACATGAGTTTGAGTCTTACTTGCACTGTCCTGATCTTGTTCTCCCTGTCATTTCCCATAATGTTTCTACTGTAAGTAAATAAAAAAAACAGTTCAAGAGACAGTTCACACAAAAATAAAAATTCTGTCATCATTTACTCAAGTCTTTCCAAACCTGTATGACTTACAAGTTAGGAATGAGGGTGAGTAAATGATGACAGAATTATTTTTTGGAGGAACTATGCCCTTATATACATGATTTCACCAAAAATGTATTGAAACAACGTCTCAAATGAAGCATTTAAAATCGTGAGCGGGAGCGTTACACATGCTGAGAGCCGCGACTCTCTGCTCCAGAGGAGCTCACCAATAAATGCCTCCCTGCCAGTCAGGCTCATTTAATACTGCATGCACTGCTAAATACCTCCCCCATCACTCGTCTCAGTCCCACACAAACATAGTGCAGTTTACAGGCTCTTCTAGGAGACAATACCTACAAGCTGAGGGAAAAATAGAGGAAAGGAGATAGAGGGAATGGAAGAGAGAAAGAGCGTCTGAGAGGAAATACTATTATGTAAATGCGGCTGCGGGTTGGGGTGAAATTATTTTGGTGTCGCGCGATTAGGGGCCTCATCTGTTATTGATGTGCGCGGAGAGGAGAGCCATTACAGAGGGGCTGTGTCAAAAACGACCCCCGAGAAAACTGTGACCCCAGAGAGAGATCGAGAGAACAAGGAATACAGTTGAAATGGAATTCCAGTAAGTTTCAGATAGGCGGTGTGCTTGTTATTTAGTCAAAATCAATAAAAGTCTTTCTCTTTTTTGTGGTTTCCGTTTTTCTCTTTTACCCTTTTTCTTCTTTTCATCTCAATTTATTTTACAAACCCCATTCCTTTACAGCCATTTTTTTCATCCCTATTCTCTCTCGCTCTCTCTACGTCTGGCCTCTCTCCAATCTTTGCCCCAGCTGTGGTGTGTGTGTGCCGCGTCTATATGTGAAAAATGTGTGTGTGTGTGTGCATCATGGTCGCTGATGGGTTGCGTAGCTTCAGAATTGACAACATTTACAGGCTAAAATGAGAATCATCCATCTTCACTAGGCTGCTGTCAGAGGTAGGGCCAAACTTCATAATCCCCAATTACTAGCACTAACCTTCCCATCTACATACACACATGATGAGGGGGCGGGTGCGAGCCGCATAAATAGAGGGGAAATGCCTATCTCAGACTGAATGACTGAAACAGAGAGAAATAGACAGTGGGAAGGAGTCAGGGATGTAAAGAGAGAGAGAGAGAGGGAGAGAGGAAGTGGATGGCGCGAGCTGTGATTGGTAAGGTCACAGTCTACTGCCCTCGCCGTGGTGATGAGCACTGAGGTGTTTAAGGGGTCACTGGGATACACACATACATTCACACACAAACACAAACAAACATCCTGTGTACCCTGTGTATTAGATAGGAATTTAACAGCTGTGGTTTTCGGTTGTAATTTTAGTAAAGAATTATGGTTCCATTAACAATTCTTTAGGTCATTTAGAGGAAACCCCCTCCCCAATTAATGCAAAATGCATTTTCTGTTACATTTATAAATTGCTTTTTTGCTTTTTTCATGATGAAAGCAATAAATTGCGGTTTAGTGAAGAATCTCTTTGACTGATCTACATTAAATCGATTTATCCTGAAGAGAAAGACTGCAAATTATAAAAGTGTAACTTTTAGGATTACAAATATAGAAAAAAGGCACAGCCTTGAATTCAAATTATGTGGATCCATTATTTTGTCTTCCACCCCACCCCCACCCCCACCCCCCTAAATGGAATCAGTTCTGAGAAAGATTATTCCCAAACTCTAGTATAAGAGCACAAACTTACTTAATATTTATTTACAGGAATGTTAAAATGGATGGAAATAGCTTGTAATGATGAAACTGTATGGTAACAGCAGGGGCAGGTGTATCATCAGGATTTTGTTGGAGTTTAATTCACACCTAATCAGGGTTATTAATAACCTCCTCCTGCACTAAAACAGAAGCGACATCCACTTCCCAAACTCTGCCATCAAACCACATCCACACCTGAGTGACAAACCCTATTACTGCCAATGGAGATGAATCACTGTGGGTGTGGGCTGGGACAGAGATCATTGTAAGTAATTGGTCATGAAAGCACACAAGCAGGGTCAGTCTGAGGTCGGTCACATACATCACCTGAATCTATGCCACCACTACTCATTAGTGTTGACTATGTACCCGTGTGCCATTCACAAATTGTGAGTCACATTTTGGATACACACGCAGACAGCGAGCATTTCATGAAGCATTCGAGCAGTCAAGTGATTTCATGAAGTTGATTTTCTTCTATTATATTCATTTAATGAAATCTGTTTCCATAGACGTCTGATTACTCGGCTATGGCGTCTCTGGCTGGTGGATTAGAGGAGATGAAGAACAGCTTGGCCAATCAGACAGGTGCAGAGTTGGGTTCTACTGTTGCGGGACCTCAATCGTATCCACTAGTGTCCGGTAAGCAAATTACCTATGTAAAAAAACATGTTGTTTTCACTTCTTTCTTCTTCCCAGATATTTGCTTATTAAAGCAACCCATCCCAATTGGCACATGACCAACCTTTAATGCTAAAATGTGGTTGAAATAATTGTTGTTGTCAGTTGTTTTTTCAATGTTGAAACAATGTTTAATGCTAAATCGTTGTGAAAAGTTGCCAGTATACTTTTTAAGACTTTTTCATGTTACCATACTTTTTTAAAGTAAAACTCAATTTGTAAAAACTCCCACCAGTCTACTCTTTCTAGAGTCAAATACCGCCTTGCTTTAGTAGGAAATACTTCTTAGCAAACGTTTAGTCATAACGGTGTTAACTTGGATTGTTCCCCGTTGCAAGAATTCAAGAGAGTAAACATTTAGCGGGAGTGAGTTACTTTCAGTTTCCAGTGAAGGGTCCAGCACATTGTAGGCAGTGGCTAAAGGCTGCAAAGAATAGTAAATACGGAGAGAACACCGCAATGACAGAAAATCTGAAAAACCTAAGTGTTTGTAGTCAACATTTCAAACTGGATAACCACGAACAGTGTTTTACGCGGGAAAAAAAGAACAACTGCTGTTCTGTCAGTTCCGCTCAACCCCCCGAAGCAAAACGCAGTCACGGACTGTTAAGAATGTTGTTGCCATACAGCCATAGTGTTCCATTTTCAGTGATAAACCTACAACTTAAATTAGTCAAAACATGTTTTATAGTAAACAATTATTTAAACTAATGAGACTAGTTTATTTAATTTATTAATTTGATTTGTCCAACAATATCCAACAGTAAACATACATGCATCATGGAAGAATTTTGTCTTTTTTTCTGAAAGCAATGTAAATTCCCACTATGGGGTCATTTCCACCACATCTCAAATTATGAATTTTTTAATAGCATTTTGTGATGGAAACTGCATTTTTATTTTTATTTTTTTTTGCATTTTGGAATTAAATGGCCAAAACACCTTTTTCTTGTTTCACAATTAAATAATATTTTTTACACAATTTGCATAATTCGATTTCTATAGTTTAAGTTTGGAAGTCTAGGATAAGGGTACAACAATAAAATATATATATAAAAGGAACTTGAAAAGTAGAAAAAAAATGGCAAAGGTATGGTAAGATGTCTCTAAAGAAGTGTTAATGTCAACCTTATAGCAAAAAGAAAAGTAAAATGAAAAATCAACCTCTGGAATATAAAAAAGCCAGATATGTACTACATTCTTTCCAGTCTGCTAACAACCGAAGTGTTGATCAGAGATCCGCAAGCCTTTCCTGTTATTATAAGATAGCTGTTTTAAACCTGAAGTAGAACCACCTGATCACAGATCAGCTTGCTGTGGGCAGCTCAGGGGTGAGATGAGAGTGTTATCAGACCTGTTAAACAGTGCTCAGTGATTCAGATTCAGGCTCTATATCCTAAGGGACAGAGGGAGCGGATGGAGACCTGTAATTACTATATACACGTCTCCTCCTCTCCCTTACTCGCTCACTCCATTTGGGAGTAAGGGAGCGCTAATTAAGAGCTGCTTGGACAGGAGCCCTAACGAGGGAATCATGGAATTGGGATTTGTGCACCATCTGACAAGGTAGAGCGAAACCTGTACATCTACACGGCGTGTGTGTATGAGTGTGTGTGTGGAAAGAAAGAAAGCCAGAATGGATTACAAGCAGAGCTTGTCTCATAATGGACCATGTAAAAAGCCTGGAGTGATTTCCTCATGTTTGCATAATGCCGCCCCCTATTGGCAGATCACAAATACTTTACATTTATTGTGACTATTAATTTTTTTTTTTTTTTGTCAATTTACAAATGGTACATTCATGCAAAGATAATTTATACATGAATACAGCAATTATGAAATTATGAAATTATTGAATTATGAAAAAAAATCAACAGACATAAAGAGATAAAGATGCTCAGTGAAAAATAAAGATGCTTTTTTTTATTTTTGTAATTTTTAATCACTGTTGTTTAGTTTATTGAAAAGTGAATGGAATCGAGAAGTGACATAAGCCAGACTCAGAGTTGCATTGACCACATAAGCGCCACCGCACAATGTGTCAAAGCATGTGAACTACCCACCAGACCCCGTTTTACAAGACATATGGCAGATTTTTTTTCAATGATTTTCTCTTTTGGACAAGAAAATCTTTTCCTGTCTATGTTCTTTCATTCTTCTCTCTTCTGACAATGTCTCTCAGAGGACTAGGCCTTGTCTGTTCTTTCTCTGAAGAGTCCATCTCTCTCTCTGTCCCTCGCTGTTGCCCTGTCCACTGACCCAGAGTGGATTAGTATCCAGTCTTCACTAATGTCTTCCTGTCACCTAACATGGACAACTCCCTAACATGGCATCCAGCAGAACAGAGAGAGAGAGTGAGACTATGTCTGTAACTGTGTAAAGTCTGGGCAAGGTACATTTTGACTGTGCAAGTGGTCACATATAAGATTAATAACATATTAATCAATATTTTTTATGGAACTTTTTACATTTTTGCTGCTTCATCAACTGTTCATTGGTCGTTGTTCACATATTGCTGAAAAGCTTATATTTGGCTGTTTTAATGTCAAGTTCCATTGTGACAATTTAACCCAGCGCTTGTGACGACATTCCCCTTTTTGAATAATGGTGCACAAATATGATGGTTTGAAGTCACGGTTCGGTATGTTTTCAGTACAACAGGAGAAAAAACAATGTCTTTTTTTTTTTGGTTTACTGAACAAACTATTTTTGTTTTTTAATAAAATAAGTCTGTCAATGTTGCTGCAACTGGCAGCAACATACATTGCTCTTGTAATTGGGGAAGGGATTTTAAGTGCTTAAACTTTTAGATAGTGTTAGCAAAATATTTTAGGATAAAGTTAGAATTATTGTGCTCCCATTCTAATCCACTCCATCTATTTAAAGGTGCCAGAGAATTAAAAATTGAATTTATCTTGGCATAGTTAAATAGCAAGAGTTCAGTACATGGAAATGACATACAGTGAGTCTCAAACTCCATTGTTTCCTCCTTCTTATATAAATCTCATTTGTTCAAAAGACCTCCGAAGAACAGGTGAATCTCAACATAACACCGACTGTTACGTAACAGTCGGGATCATTAATATGTACGCCCCCAGTATTTGCATATGCCAGCCCATGAGCGAGGCATTACACAAGGGCAGCCAGTATTAACGTCTGGATGTGCACAGCTGAATCATCAGACTAGGTAAGCAAGCAAAGACAATAGCGAAAAATGGCAGATGGAGCAATAATAACTGACATGATCCATGATAACATGATATTTTTAGTGATATTTGTAAACTGTCTTTCTAAATGTTTCGTTAGCATGTTGCTAATGTACTGTTAAATGTGGTTAAAGTTGCCATCGTTTCTTACTGTATTCACGGAGACAAGACTGTCGTTACTTTCATTTTTTTAAACACTTGCAGTCTGTATAATTCATAAACACAACTTCATTCTTTATAAATCTCTCCTTTTAAAAAAAAATCTATGGGGTATTTTGAGCTGAAACTTCACAGACACATTCAGGGGACACCTTAGACTTATATTACATCTTGTAAAAAAACGTTCGATGGCACCTTTAATGTGTCCCCCACACGCATTCATTTAATTCTGTAAAGTTAAACTTACAGTAGACTTCCTTGCTGCCAGGATAATATTTTTATGCAAAATGGAAATACTTGTAGCGTGAATTTGTTAAGTATACAACTGTAAGATGTAAGTTGTGCGTTGAGGAAAACGCGTCTCAAACTCATTAAACAACACACGCATCTGAAAGTAGGGCAAGTAATAAACCTACATGTTTATTACTTAGTTTGAAATGCTTAATATAAAGCATGTCTCATGTTTTTGACGACTTGGATTGTTCACTTCTCCAGCAGCAGCTTACTCAGTTCAAAGATTGTCGATATAAACAGTATTGTCCAATCCTAGGGGGGAAATTTAGGGTTTGAAATTATATTCCTTACACAGCAAAGGCCACTACTGGTGCAACTACTGATGGGTAAATTTCCCTGTCCACACTTTTCACCTCTTCCCATCCTAATGCTCATCTTCCTCCATCCCTGAGTTATTCTCCACCTTGCCTCAATCTCTCTTATTTCTTCTCTCATCTTCTCTATCACGCGTTTTGATCTCTGATAAAGTATTCAGTTTCCCTCCTCTCCCTCTCTCCGCCTCACAGGCCCTACAGAGGCTTAAATGGTGGTTGTGTTGAAGGGGATGGATGAACTGAGGGTGATGGTGTTTATTATGATGAATGGGCTGCAGTCTACAGATCAGCACCATGTGCAGACTGTGAGATGATTCACTCTGACAGCCATGTCATGTAGCCTAATACAGTTATACATCCATACAACAGAGAGAGAGAGGAGAGATAAAGTGAGAGAGAATTAAATTTAGAAACTGCCCAGTGATCATTGTGAAATGGACAAGTTAAACAAGGATGGATTATTAAAAATATTAATGAGAGATTTGTTTTTAATGAACTCTAATCAACAATCTATAGGGTATTGACTGTTGCCACATGCGAGTCAGTTACCTGTGCCTAAAGAGCTTTATTTTTTATTTTTTACTTTAAGTTTCACTGACCTGATTCTCTCTTTAGTTCCTCTAAATGTGCCCCTTTATTTAGTGAGTCAGGCCTGAGGGAGACAGAGGACATGTTATTTTTTACACTAACAGTAGAGATAACCAGACCCTGTCATATATCAGTGCATAATTATACCAGAGACCCTATTACTGGGGCAAAGGCAGATTTGTTATCTGACATAAAGTAAGATGGCTGTATTAATCGGGATGGTTAAACAGGATGTCGCTAGTTTACCAAGCTCATAAGATGTCACTTATCTGATTTAATAAGCTACAGCATAGATCCATGCTTCATTCGATTTGCAATGTATATCAGCTTTTAAATTACTCTAGTCTTTAATTAAAATTTTATTAATAAGAAAAATGGTCATGAATTTAGTCACAATTATTATTATAAAACAAACAAACACAAGAAAAAAAAAAAAAAAAACAAGAGAGTTGATGCAAAGACCAACATGAGTGTTCTTCAGGTTACATTAATACACCAATATGTGGTCACAAGTTAATGTCTTTTTGCGTGAGCCATTGAATCATTTATTTAACAGATTCGTTCAAAAATCCAGATTCATTTAGGAACACAATTACTGTGTGTCGAAGACTAACAGTCAATTCTGTTTTGGCTTCATTTGGAAATTTTTTACACAAAGTAACTCTGGATATTGGGTCTGAAATAGAAGTATTTCAGTATTAACTTCTTGTTTATTGCACTGTTGCATAAAAGCAATATCATACTCGTGCTGTTAGTCTGATTAACAGCCATGCTGAGTGGTAACATTAGAATCAAAACAAGAATACCTTGGTCTGTGAAGACCAACCATTGTTGTTCTTCAGTGTTTTATGCATTTATAATTTTTTAAAATGTATTTTATATGTTGAAATATCCATACGAACTCAGGACACATTGACGTTGATATCATTGTAGGATGTAGAATCTGACATCCCACGTCATCGTTTCTGTTTCCAAACACTCTCAAAAACAAACAACAAACAGTGCTAATATACACTCACGTGGGCTGTTAAAATATTGAGCCTGTACCCTTTTTTTTTTTTTAAAGCTGAGCTTAAAGGATGTGCTATAAAGGAATAGTGCTCATAACCGTCCGTTGATATAGTATTCTCACTTGAAACAGTAGAGGCTTGGACCCGAAAAAAATATTCCTTTGCGTCACAACTAACAAGCGGATAAAAAGGTTAATGGCTAGTTAACTGAACAATTATAGGTGAAATTGCTTTATAAACAGTTGTGGTGATTGGAATGACTCACTGAGAAGTTAGATCAATAAACTCTTCCCTATGGAGTTTATGCTAATCAAGCTAGAAATGCTCTTTTTCTATCTTTACAGGTCGTGACCTGGCCAGCACCACGCTCCCTGGTTATCCTCCCCATGTTCCTCCAACTGGGCAGGGTAGTTACTCCACACCCTCCCTCACAGGAATGGTACCTGGTGAGTCTCAACCAATTTTTAACTGCATCTATACAAACGTCACATACACTGCTGTTCAAAAGTTTGGAATAATGTTTTGTATAAAAAAAAAATCATGATGAAAATTATTTTTTGTAGAAATCATGATATATATATATTTTTAGGATTTTTTAATGAATAGAAAAAAAAAGAACAGCATTTAGCCTATATGAAATAGAAATCTAAGATGTTAATTTTTTCTTCTTCAAATCTTACCCAAATTTTTGAATGGTATCACGATTTCCACAAAAATATTAAGCAACAAAAACTTATTTATTGAACTGTTAGCTATTGATAATAACAACAATAAATGTTTCTTGACCACCAAATCAGCATATTAGAATAATTTCTGAAGGATCATGTGACACTGAAGACTGCAGTAATGGTTGCTGTATATTCAAATAGAAAACAGTTATTTTACATTGTAATAATATTTCACTGTATTACAGTTATTTCTGTATTTTTTATCAAATAAATGTAGCCTTGGTGAGCATAAGATACTTTTAACAACATTAAAAATCTTTATTATTCCAAACTTTTGATCAGTAGTGTACACAGACAGAGGAGTTTTTCCCATCATAGTGGGTTGAGTTCTTTAGGCATATTGCTGAGGAAGGGATTGATGACAAAACTAATAGATAGGCTAATTTTCATACATGTGCCACCCTCATTCTCTCTCACCCTCTCTCGCTCTTCCTGCTGTAGTCACTTTCCCAATACCCCTTTTTCACCTTTGCTTTATTTCAGTTGAGGTCCCTGTGGGAGGGGGTCTTGTCTTTGCCACTTCCTGTCTCCCCCCATCTGCCAGGTTGACAGCAGTCCCAGGGGGTTATGGGATGGAGAGGGGTGGGGGGTTGTTGGGTGGTTGGCAGAGTGTGGGGTGGGTGGACTGGCTTTGAGTCTTCAGCAGGAGTGGCTGGACTATTAGACCCCAGTCACACAGCTGTCCCTTCTCAACATCAGTAATTTGTTTTTAATGAGAATCATCACTGACCCTTGACTAATTCATTCATTCTCCTGCAGACTCCCTCTGCCTCCTTTCTTTTAGCTATTTTTTTTTTTAATCCACAGGCCACTTCAGAATCACAGAAATACACACGGATTTTCTCACTAGGATATTCATGTTCACAAACACAAATGGCTTTGAATACTGTGCACATAGATGCAAGTGGCTTTAAATAATACTAACTTGAACATTTTATTTCTTCATCTCACATAATTTGAAATTACTCACATAAATTAACTGAAAAATATCTATAGTTTTGAATCATATTTTTAGGTTGATGTTATATATTATTTAGAGTCATTGCTGCATAGTACTAAAGACATAAAATTAAAAAAAAGTAGGAGAATTGTAGTTGAAATTGTTTGACACTCTGCAGTATTTTAGTTGCCGTGTCTTTTGTTGAAGGCTGCATTCTCTGGAGGTCAATTTCTGGCCACATGCATCATTAAGGCTGCATAATTTCAGAAAAATAACCATTATGGCTCACTAGGAATAAAAGTCCATTTTAAAATGGCTACTTTTCTAAACTTTGGCATCCTCGATGACGTATGCGGCTGACAGATACCAACTCCACAGGGAACAGCCTTCGAAATGACACAGCTAGTATCTAGAAATATATGGTTATTTATCAAGTTATTTGTAAAAGTAATAGAATAAGATTTTTTTTTACTTAATATCAATATCAGAGCACTCTAGAGTGTTTTTTTGTTTTGCATAAAAACATGATAGATGATCATTTCTTGATAAAAGTTCTGCAAACTTTATTAAGTTATTGGTACTAAATTAACTTACATAAACTGTTCAATTGTAAAAAAGAGTTCTTAAAAAAAAAGTAGTATAAATAATATTGGCTTATCATATTAGCTGGAATTTCAATACCGAGATTTTTTGCAAGCACATTATCTGTTAATTTTCCAAACAATGCCTTTACCCTAAAACAATGTGTAATTCAACACCTGTGAAAAAAATACTAGTAAAATTCCCTCATATTAATACAGTTTTCATAGCTGTGTGTCAATCCAACACAAGTGACAGAACATACCGGAGAATCTCAGGAGAATAACGACTTACACTTCGTACATATACTAAGATGATGACTGACAAAGAACTGAACAAAACAGTATATACAAAGTATATACAAAGGGAACTAAATGAGACACAGGTGTAATTAATTAGCAACCAAGGAAACTAACAAGGGAATAAACATGACTACACTGAAAGGAAACACAGGCACATGAATGAAATCACAAGGACATAAAACATAACCCTGGCATTACTGCCCCATCCCTGCATTGTAAAGATAAGCCCAAAGGTAGAGGGAGGAAGGGAGGGTGCAGGGAACTGGAGGAGCTTGCTTAGTGGAACTCCAAGGTGGAGCTGACAGAGGGGGGAGCCAAGGTGGAGCCCTGATGGGCCTCTTGAGTAGAGCCTGGGTCTGGTGGCGGAGCTGGACGTAGCAGAAAACCCAGCAAAACTGATGGGTTGATGGCGCAGGGCAACATCGCCAGCGAGGTGGAGATGAGGACCTAGCAGATTGGGGTGACGCTGGAGGGAGCACGGTGGAGCTAAAGGAATGGAGGTTTGAGGTGCAGCCAAAAGCCCTCAAGTCTGTGGCGAGGGAGTACAAAGCCAATGTGAAGCCAAAGGGCTAATAGTCTGAGGTGGAGACGTGAACCTGAGGCTTGAGGAGCAGCCCGGGGGTCCACCTTACAGAGCCATGCTAGTGTTAACGAGGCCTGAGCTGGAGAGCTGGAGGGAGTCAGCGGCGCGGGTGGAGCTAAAGGGTCTGCGAGGCAGCAGCAGAGCCGGTGAGTCCAGATGGATGACGGAGTCAGCGGAGAGGATGGGAACGAAGGGGTGGGGAGATTACAGGGTTGAACTGGGTCATCAAACAGTTTATTTGGAGCAGACTGAGGGATGGCAAGTTCAGGGGTGGGAATAAGGGTGGGAGCTGGCTCTCTATCAAAATCAATGGGCCAGTACTCCTCCACGGGCTCAGGTGTAGATCGTCCCAACCGATTCTGGGGTGGATCTGACGATGGGCTCTGGCCTCGGGATGGACATGGCATACGGCTCTGGCTTTGGGATAAACGTGATGGCTGACTCTGGCTCCATGGCTGTAGGTGCTTCAAGCTTGTGGTCCATGGCGAGCACTGGCTCAGGCTCCGGATTCGTGGGGAGCTCAGGCGTTGTCGCTGGGTCTGTGGTGGAAGATCTTCCCTGACTTCCAGGGCTCTCCAGGCTATGAAGATGAGGCTTCCAATCTAGAGTGGACAAGGAGATGGCTTCTAGCGATGGTACATGCTCTGGGGAGTCAGAGTTTATGGTGTCTTCATCAACGACTCCCACTATGAAGGTGGATCCACACACCCACATTTCTTCCATCCCACTCCAAAAGAGAAACTTCAGAGCCTCATCTTCCCAGTGTGTCTCATGGTACACACTGATCTTCTCTGCAAACTCCTCCAAAAATCACTGTCTTGCGATGGGCAATCCGTGTTGTAATACTCACATTGAAGGTCGGTCATTCTGTCACAGCTGTGTGGCAATCCAACACGAATGACTCAGGTATACTGACATAAACAGTCTTTATTAAACTAACAGAACACATTGGAGAATCTCAGGAGTAATGACTTACACTTCACACATATACTAAGACGATGACTGACAAAGAACCGAACAAAACAGGGAACTAAATGTGACACAGGTGCTACGGTAATTAGCAACCAATTAAACTAACAAAGGAATTAATAAGACTAAATTGAATGAAAACACAAGAACCTTGAACATAACCCTGACAGCAGTATATTGGGCCCTATTTTTACAGACATTTCTTAGAGTGTAAAATATGAAAGAATGAAAAATTCTTTAATCAACTACTGTTCTCTTACCAACTATAGCTAAATTATAACTACGATGGAATAAAAAAACTTGGATTTCAGTTCCGATAAAGCTACTCAGTAATTAATCTTTTTCTCAATGTCTCATTAAAGTGTAGGAAACAAATGTGTGCTTGCTTAGCTTCAATATCAAGTGCAAGGTAACATGTGGATATAGCGGAAAATCTCTTGTGCAACAAGACAAATAGAGTGGCATAAAAAAACAAAAGCTCTGTGATGAAGGATTGTTCACCAACCCTTGTATCAACTCCCTGAACACAACAAAACAAACCCCAGCCAAAACAACAACAACATGTCTCTTGTCGTGTCTCCAGTCTGTCACACGGGTGTCTCTGTCGATGCTCTCCCCCGTCGCCACAGTGACTCGTAGGGTCTTGTCGGGTCTCCTCTCTTCAGAGCAAGATCCGTAACCTTGTCTCGTATTTCCCTCCGACTGAATCCCCCATGTTTCCCCTACTTCTGACAAGCATTTATGACCTTGCAACCCATCTCTCTCGCTGGGGAGACCCCATCCCTCTTTTCTTCTCCATCCATAAGTCATCCCCCACGCTTTCACGAGCATCTTCCCTAAACAACCTGACACGGTTTAGTCGCTGTGGCGCAGAGTTGACAGAGGAGAGGTAACCATGCCAACGATCCCATCTAAGAGCATGCTGAAGGTTAAAAGTAGGAACAAAGCTCTAGACATGCACTTTAGTTTATCCCATTTCATTTACCTCCTACTATTTTGTCTTTTTTTTTTTCCTGGCTTTATGATGTCACATTTTTAATCATTTTGACATGAATATTCTCATAAATCATTTCATGTTCATGTATACCTATTCTTTTATATATTATACTGTATGCCTGAACTTTTTTATATTCATGCAACCCACACAAATCATTCTAATATGCTGTTTTGGTGCAAGAAACATTTGTTATTATCTATGATGCAAATAGCTGTTTCCACAAAATATTTTTATATTTGTATGAATAAACAGTCTGAAAGAACAGAATTTATTTTAAATTTAAATATTTTGTAACATTATACATGTCGATACTGTGACTTTTATCAGGTTAATGCGTCAATGCTGAATAAAAGTATTAATTTATTTTTGAAAAAAAATCTTACTAACCCTAATTTATTTCCCTTCATTCTCTCTAGAAACAATCTTATAAACAATACATTTTGTGTTTTAAATACATTTTTTTAAATTAAAGTTCACTTTAGTTGTGGTTAGTTGTAATAAATAGAAATTATGAAAACTCTCAATTGAAATGTATAATACTTTAAAGGAATAAAAACAAAATGGAAAATGTTGTCATTATTTACTCTTTAAAACGGAACTTCATTTCTTGTAATTGTGATTTTATATACTCATAAATGTTTCTCTTAATGTGAAGAACATTTTATAACCTAAAGAGCCTTTTTTTCCCAGTATAAAGAACTTTTTGTGCTTTGAAAAGTTTTCATGGATGTTAAAGGTTCTTCGTGAAACCATAGATGCATACCTTTATTTTTAAGACTGTAAATTGCAACTTTGTTTCATGTAATTACTACTTTATATCTCATAGTGTGACATTTCTGTATTCCTGATATGCTCTTGTTAGCTTGCTTAAAACCCAATTTCATCAGGTCTTTTACATTGATATAATTAAAATGATCTGAAAGTATACAAAGAAAGTTTATAATTATTGGTTGAACCCCCTAGCTAAAAAAAGAAAAAGAAAAGATGAAGAAAAAAACTTGAGCGTGAATGCCTCAAATGCTTATTTACAGCTCACAGATATGATAGATTTATATATTTCACTGCCATTTTTGTGAAAAATTGATTAGTAGTGCCTTTTCTTCTCTCCCTATATCTCTTGGATCCTCTTTCTCCACTTTCTCTCAGAGTGTATCGCCTCTCTTTCTCTTTCGTCCTGTTGCTTCCTCTCTTTCAGCAGGGGGGCTGACACACAGGGGAGGGGGGCACAAAACCAGCCAGGCAGAACCGACAGAGCGAGAGATGGAAGGAAAGAGAGAGCGAGAGAGAGCTGGGGCCTCTGATTTTGTGACAGCCAGCAAAGGGAAAGTGTTCCCCAGGGAAAGGGAGAACGAGGGAGACGGGAAAAGAGGGAGAGAAGGAGATAAAGGGAAAACTACACTGAAGCAATGGAGGAGAAAAACTGTCACAAATCGACACTTCCACCTAGCCAATTGGACCTTTTAGGCTCCTACAAACTACATGTGCAGTATAGGAGGCAAAATCCACCTGCAGACTAAAGAGTTTGAACAATTTTACATGCATATCTAACATTTCTATTGTCTTTTCTTAAATTTCAGGAGGTGATTTCTCTGGCAGTCCATACTCCCATCCACAGTATTCAACATACAATGAGTCTTGGAGATTTGCAAACCCCAGTCTACTAGGTAAAATCAGCTGAAACCACAACCATCTGGACCTTGTTGGAGAAAACTTGCTCTGCCCATACATTTGTAATAGTAAATGCTTTAAAGGAATAATTCACCCAAAATGAAAATTCTGTCATTATTTACTCACCATTATATGGAAGCCAGTTACTGCCTCAGAATAAAAACAAAAAATAAAAGGTAATTATGACTTTTATATCTTCCATTATAATTTTATATTTCCAAACTGCGACTTTCTCGTAATTGCAACATTACATTTCACAATGAGACATCATATGTAACACTTCCAACTTTATATCTCACAGTTAAACTTTTAATGCAATTAAAATAATTTGTCCTCATCTGCAATTTCATCCTCCATTCTGCATATTTGCACTCATGCTAGAACCAATGGACATGAATTAGATTTCAGAGTTCAGTGAAAGGGAATTATCGGTAAATTTAACAGCTTCAGTCTGTTCCACACAGAACACTACCATTTAAAATTCTGGGGTCAATAGGATTTTTTGTTCTTTTTTAAAAGAAACTAACTGTTTTTATACTTTTTTCAGCAAGGATGCAATAAATTGTTCAAAAGTGACAGTAAAGGCATGTATAATGTTACAAATAAAGTAATTCTTGGGTGAACTATTCCTTTAAGGAGAAAATAAAATGCACTGGCTTAAAATTCTTTATAAAGAATTCATTTATAGTCTAAAGATCTAAAATAACTGCATTTGCTGTGAACTATAAACTTACTGTTGTATGTGTGTGCGCTTTGCTGTTCTTAGTGTTCCAGCAGGAGTACGGTTCTTTATTGGGCTCGGAGAGAGCAGCTTCATCGGGTCTATTCTCTGGCCAAACCCCACAACCCACAGGTACCAAAACACCCATGCCATCTGAGGGGGATGTGTGGGTGGTTTGATGTTTGAAACATTGTTGGGTTAGCATGCCATATGTTTTTGTATGTATGGTGCACAGAATGAGAGGATTTAGAAGAACCTGCCCCGATCAGCAAAACCTCAGACTGACACATCTGTCAAGAGCAAGGTGAAGGGGCATTGGCTTAAAAACAGTTCTATGTGTGTAAGAGAGAGCCTCAGAGCTGACCTTAACGTTCCCAATGGAGAAGGGATTCCTTGGAGATTCCGTGATTTTTTGCTTTGTGTGTCAAGAAAGAGACCCTGATTTGACAGTGTTTGTGTGAATTGCTCCAAGGCAAAGTTTATGGTGTCTATTAGGGCTGGGATATATAGCAAAAAAAAAAAAAAAAAAAAAAAAATCTTGACATTTTTCAATATTTATGTATTTGCTTTGAAATGGCTTAACTTTATTCTCCTTAATCAGAGAAACCAAATGCAATTTCCACCATAGCAGATTATGAATGTTTTAAGATGTAAAATACAGTAAAAATACTGTTAGAATTAAATATTTTTATGTAGTCAAACCAAAATTTATTCAGACACCTTGAACATTTCATTCATTAATACAGTTTATTCACTATAGTTAAAGCTGCTGTCCGCGATTTTTGTCCCTCTAGCGGTTAATAAACAGAACTGCATGCGTCTTGCGGAGGAACATTCTAGCCGGAGCTACTTTTCTCCGTGTATGTCTCTATGGCGAGTCACGCAGTTACTGTGATACTCTGCGGCGAGTCCTACCAGTCTGGTCTGAAATAGTCAGAATATATACGCTTATTATAAGTGTACCATAATGATTCAGGATAAGACAAAAACACGGTTTGGAAAATGGATTCATGTTGTATATTCTCATTATATAATTTTTGTACATTTTTAACTGAAAAAAGTTGCGGACTGCAGCTTTAAAAAAAAAATGGTAATAAAATATGACAAGATTGTTAAAGAGTTAAACTGTGTCAGAAAAAATTATCTTAATTATGTCAGATAACACTTAAGCAAAACATGGTCAGGTCAAAGTGTCTGAATAGTTTTTGGTTCCAAATTTATCATCAATTTTACTGGTAGTCCACTGTATTAAATTTTTTTTGGTATAATATGTCATAGTTTACTTGATTTTGCTGTCCTCACTTACATAAATGAACTATAGTGTCCTACACCCACTAGTAAAAATATATCAAAAATGTCAAATTGCTAATTCACAGTTTTGAACTGATTTACCCAATATGTCCTCCAACCAATAGGACCTTATAGGTCGTTCGTCACTTCCCTGAAATATGACCCATAGGAGCGTTTGCTAAAGTTACGCCCCATCCACAACAGGACACTTTCATTTTAATGCATTGTTCCCTTTTATCTGCATCTTATTTCGGGTAGTAGTCATTAATAAAAAAAAATAGTTTTGCTAAATGGAAATAGGAGAAATGGTGTAAGAAGTCCACACATTGCATTTAAATGAACACGCATTTTGATTGGTAACAACAGTTATACGTCATTTCATGATGACAGACGTAACACAACACTGTCATTATTTTAACTGTCATTATTTTTCATGAATTTAAAACGTAAATATAGGTCGTAATAATTTGCTTGAAAAACGACCTATAGGGTTGTTTTTGTTTTTTGTTTTTTTGAGGACAGTCTCGATTTACTTAAACAGAACTGGTTCACAACAAATTACAATTTAAATCATAAATGCTATTGAAATGTTTTATTGAAATCTTTGTTTTAAGGCTCTCATCTTAGTAGTGAGACAAGGAAGGATTGTGAAACTAGTACAGTACTTAAACTTACTGGGCACAAAAAAAAAAAAAA
Source organism: Chanodichthys erythropterus (assembly GCF_024489055.1). NCBI lineage: Eukaryota > Metazoa > Chordata > Actinopteri > Cypriniformes > Xenocyprididae > Chanodichthys > Chanodichthys erythropterus. The sequence goes on from NC_090232.1 coordinate 18,715,220, forward strand.
AACATTGAATCATTGCAATAATCTGTTCCATAATATCAATGTCAGCAAAATAATTGTGAATATAGTGTAAATTTGAAATATATCCCTAGTATCTATGACAACGTGACATACCTTACGCTCTCAAACCCTGTTTTTACCACAACACAAAAACTACTTAATCACACTCACATAATCTTCATTTCCAGTGAAGACGAACACACACATCCACCATATTTCTCCAACACATTTCTCCCAATTTCAAACTCTTTACCTCCGGCAACAAAGACTAAGCAACATCGCTGTCCCTCCATTCCGTTATACCCCTCACTCATGCCCCCTGTCTATGTGTAATAAAGAAAAATAATTCCTGCTAAAACTAAATATGATACTAAAGACATTTCTGGGTCTGAGGGTTCCATCAGCACTTAATGCCAACACAGACTGATCAAGATGGATCATGTGTCTTATAGAGCACAAATGGTCTTTTCCCAGCAGAAACTGAGCTGATGATGATGGTGTCATTTCAAATAAGAGGAAAGGTGACATGATTGTGGGGGACTGATAAATCAAAAGTACCCTGGACTGTAAATCCATCATCCTGTAATCATATATATTCTTTGTATTGAATGCATTGCTTCTTATTTAGCATTTATTTTAATGCGATCTGAAATCAACAGCAGTTTAAGAACAGAAGGGCGTGTTTAAAAATAAATGTAGTGCCACATAATTGAGATTAAAGACAAATGTTGTTCATTCTGTTCATCTATTCACCCTTGTAGGATCTCCATACTACTATAGCGCAGCCACACGGGGAGCAGGAACGGCAGCCACAGCAACTGCCACTGCCTATGACCGTCACTGACCAGCCGGGCAGAGGAGAAGAGGAATGGTGAAGGAGTGGGAGGAAAAAAAAAAAAAAAGAGCAGCGAGAATGGATTGATAGCGCCCACATGAGACTGCTTACATATGGAAGAAAAGAAGTGGAGGAGGAGCAGGAAGGAGAATGGAGAAAGGAAAAAGAAAGAAAGAGGTGACAATGTTTTCCTGCCAATTACAATCAATGGTCCAATCAGAAGCTTCAGCTGATGTGTCTAATTTGTGTTCATTAGTGGAAAGTATACACCCATTCACCTGTATTCCTGTGGTGTCACCTCACACTAAGGGCCGTTTACACGACACCGTTTTCAACTAAAAACAGAAAACTTTTTATGCGTTTTGATTATTCACTTACACAACAACAGCGTTTTGCGGGCCTGAAAACACAAACTTTTGAAAAAAGGTTTTAAAGTAAACGTTTTTGAAAACGATACTGTTACTGTCTCCGTGTAAAATACAAAAATGCCTTGCGCATGCGTATTAGATGTTCAGTTTATAGGTACATAGTGTTGCTTTACAAAGTGACATTGCCAACTACTGGCCCGGCAGCATAATACAGCGTTTTTAGTCGCTTTCGCAGATCCTTGTGAACAGGGATCGTTTTGACAACATTGTTGTCTTTAAGCAAAAAACGCAAAGAAAAAAAAACTTTTCAGTTTTTAGCACATTGTTGTCGTGTAAACGTACCCTAAATCTGTTATTGCTTTGATTTATCTTCTGTCATTAAAGCCTTGCTTATCCTATCGTCTTTGCATCTCTATGCAGTCTGTTCTTATAGAGATGATCAGGTGTTGGGAGTTGGTACCAGACAATCTACTAGTGGCAGCTTGAGATGACCTACATGATTTGAGTTCATTTTTGAGTCAACTGTGTGAATGTGGCATCATAATCTGTTTTACTAGACTGCTAAAACCATGAATTGCTTTGGAGAGAACCTAAAGTATTAAGTGAACGGAGATTCAATAGAGTTGGACAGAAAACTCAGGTTGGAATATTGGCATTATTTACATTAAAATTAGCCAGCGTGAAGGACAGACCCATTTCACTATTGATCATGGGATGCTTCCATTTGAAATTGTAGTGTAATTATGGTAGAGTTAGGAGAGATATTACTGAAATCAGCCCTGATGCGTAAGCACAAGAATATTTGAGCCCTCAGTTCTAATCTAGGAACCATTTAAACATAATGGACTCGTTAAAAAAGATGGAAGTTTAGCATTAGTTGCGATGCGGTGGCTATAAATGGACTGTTTTGTGATTTCAGTCATTATGTTTGAAAATGGCAGCATTAAAGCACTGTTGTCATGAATGAGAGCATCTGTATTTTAAAGACTCCTCTCCTTCCTCTGTGTAGATAAATACTATTTACGTATGTACAGAATACCCCTATTCAACTGTACATTAGTAAGATTTATAGCTATTTATGATGGAGAGTAATATATATAATTGTGTGTAAAAGTTTACTGCAGACAAATGCTACAATGCTACTGCTAGCTAAAGATGTTGCCGTGGAATACGTAGCTGGTTCTCTTTTTAAACCCCTGATGTTTCATTCCAAATGCAAATCAGTTGCAATTAATAGAGCTTGCTGGCATTGAAGCGCTGACAAACTTTTGTAAAGTTGCTACATTTTAGAAGGGGAACACCATTAGCGATGCTAATTTCCCCAACAGGAAGTGATGTCATACTGTCTGTCCATTCAAAACTCCTTAGCCTCCCCAAAGATACTCTTCAGTAGTGCAAACAGACACTCTTAAAAGCACAAAGTGACAAATCTGTTATCCGAAAATGACTTTTTATGTTCATGCTCTTTCTCTTTGAGTGCATTTGTTTTTGAATATTCCCTTCATCCATACTGCGCCAAGACAATGCATGAGACCAAGGTGGAGGCCTTACCAAACTCTCTATGTAGCAACATCATGCTGTACATTCATCCCTATTTGTCTGAGATATCCTGTACATCTATCACTTACAATGACAAGAGCTTTTGATATCATTATTGACTGATATATTGATATCTAACTTTAGATTCTAGTAGATGAGAAAAGACAAAAAGTGTGCTTTATTTAGCTATTGTCTGTGATGAGTGTTCCCAGTTCTTGATTTCATTGTTTTTTCTTTTTTCAATACACTGTGCATTGCTGAGTAGCTTTCGAAAAAGGAGAACACTGTAGTTTTAGTAGTGAGTCGCAAGCACCAAAACTTTGATGTGAAATAAGAAAAAAAAGACAAAACTATGAATATATCTATATAGAAGTTGATAGTTTTTATGTTTTTATGTTGTTGCTCTGGACTGTAAAGTAGTAATAGGATTACATTTGTTTGTAGACCATAAGTTGCACGTTATGCAACTCTAAAGAAACCCTTGATGCCGTTCACCACTAATGACTACTGGTGAACTTTGACCTTTTAAACTTTTAGTCAGAGGCATTATGAACCTGAAGTACACCAGCTAAAATCAAGGACAGTGCCTTTATTTTTCTACCGAGTCATCCAGAATGACCATGTGTCACTAAATTGCGAAGCTGTCTGCATGACATAATGAGATCAGAGCTTGACCAACCAATCAATCAACCAATGCCACTGCCCACAGTTTTAACAGTGTTTTTTTTTTTACATGCCAGTTTATAAAATAATTAAAACCCAGCAAACAAACTAGACTCAACAATTATACTCATATAATCTATTTAATATTCTAACAGCAAGTAAAATATGATTATCCATTAAATAAACCATTGTTCTATTATATACTTGTACTGCTACCACCTCAAGCAGTGATGTACTGACGAGTAATTTACACTAAAAACAGATTCAGTATGACAATATGAAGTTTTAGTCAACTAATTGCAAATTTATTATCAAAACTGACATATTCTGAGACCCAAAAGCTGTTTTATTTTCTGATGAAATAACAGGGTACACTCTTTGAAGAAAAGGTTCTATATAGAACCTTAGATGGTTCTGTCATCATATATAAAACCTTTTAGGGGTTCCCATCATGGGATCATTTAATTTTAATTTTGTTTAAACTCATTTTTATTTTTGATTAAATTTTATGAATTAAACAGCTCGTTAACATACTTTATCAATAGAAACACATTATTATACAATTATTAAATACATTTCTCCTCATATAAAACCTTTTTGGCATAGAGGGTTCTTTGTCAAAAACCTATACGGTTCTATATAGAACCTTTTTTTCTAAGAGTGTACAAGAAATTCCTGATGGTAACATTAATTCCTTTCTCTTATAAGGATAGTTCACACAGAAATGAAACCTCTATCATCATTTATTCACCCTCATGTTTTTCCAAAAATGTTTCAACTGTTTCTGTGAATATACTGGAAGTCGGTCCAAAATAACATTGGAGCTCATTGATTTTCATTATATGGACAATAATAAAATACAAAAACATATTTTGAAATGCAGGTTGGAACGACATGAAGGTGATTTTAGGTGAACTGTCCGTTTAAGCACTGAGAATGAATGTTAGATTAATTATGAAGGGATTGCCTTGCCATTTATCTGACCATTTTTGTTTAAATAGTGGTTGTGTATTTCTGTTGGCTTAAAATAGAGAGATACACATTAAACACACACACATGCAGTCCTTTTGTCCTTCGTCAGGTCATGAACACGCCACACCTCTCCATCGACATGATCAAAACCTGCTGCGCCAGCAAAATCGAACACCTTTCTCTTTTCTCATCCTCTCTTATTTCAATTTCTTATTTCCACCCCCACCCCCATTTTACTCCCTTTTCCTCTCTGGTGCACCTTTAATCTCATCAGATCTTCCTAACCCCTTAATCCAATGACATCAGGATTAGAAATTCTACAAATTAGCCGTTGATCACCTTTATAAAAAAAAAAGAAGGTTATGATCACATGCATTTAGGTTATAAATAGCATGCATTTAAAATCTTGGTTTTAGATTATTGGCATACAAGTTCATTTAATTAGTCTTATTTTTTTCCATTCACACTCATTCTCATCACAAAAATGTGGCAAAGTAGATACCTGGCTTTCAATTATACCTTAAAACAGTAGTTTACTCTTTAAAATATGGCTTATGACTCCATATCTAAAATGTTTCCAAAGTAAAAGCTGAGCATCATGAATGATACCCATTCATCCAATGAACATGTCTTGTGGGAACAACCCACAAAATATCAGAATATATGAGTCAAATGCCATTTCCCAAACAAGCAAAAATTGGTTCACAATCCTAAAACAGTAATATATTCGGTGATGTATTGATTCTACAAGCGGTACGTCCACATCAACATTAAAGGTTTCCCAATCAAAGCAGACTTTTAAAAACAGAGGACTTGGTTATCACCTTATTGTGGCCTTCTGTGTACAATCGGAAGCTCCTTCTGTAATTACTTGCTAATAGTTTCTTTCCCAATGGGTTCATAAGTATTTTTTACTCAGTTTTTGAAGTAAAGATTAAAGATTTTAAGAAAGTTTGAAACATTTTGACGAATTTGATAACAGCAATCAGTTCAATTCAAAAGAAAAAGAAAAAGAAAGAAAAAAAAAAAGAATAAAATCAGTCCAATAACATATCTGTAGCATCCACCAAAGTTAGAGATGCCCGGTTTAAAAGTATTCTCTGGTGAGCGTTGCAAAATTTTTTCAAATTATGAAATAACCAACATGACAGAAAGATGAAGGCAACAGATATTTGCAATGAGTAAATGAATGAACTGCTTCTTTAAGAAATGTGTATGTTTTTTATTGAATTTTCTAGTAGTAAAAAACTCTTGGTGTTTTTCTCTGCGTGTCGTGTGTTGTCTTAATATTTGAATGTATTTACTGCGGAACAAAATTTGCCAAAGATATCATGTCATTTGATTTCAATCTTTTTGGTTCTTCATGACTTAGCTTATTTCTTCATTTTATCAAAATCTGTCCACAAGCTGGAAATAAATGTGATTTGATATTAATTTTCTAATGGAATTATATTGTTATTGTTATATTATTATTGTTATTTTTATTATTATGATTTTTATTTGTTTGTTTTACTGTTGTTCAGGGTTATTCAATTGTCTGGCATTCCTCCTAATCCCTGATACAGGGTCATAGGCTACTCTGTGTATGTGCATATGAGTGAATGTTGTTTGTGAATTATCAATTTACGTATGTTGTAATGTGAAACTAAGAAGTAATTATTTGTAAATATTGGCCATAATTTTATTGGTTCATCAGAATAAAAGTAATTTTTTAAGTTCACAGCTTGTATTAGTATTAATCAAAAAGCTTGATTTTCGTGATATATGTCTTTGCTCAGTTATGTATTAGAAACATATGTATATACGGAGCCATGCACATGAAATGCAGGAAAAAAAATAGTAGGCTAAATTGTGCACACGATTTACTTATTCATTCCCTTGATTTATAAATCGTGCGCACAATTTATTAATTTGTTCCCTCGATTTGCTAAATCATGCGCACAATTTATAAATCAAGGGAATTAATTAGTAAATTGTGCACGTGATTTGGCAAATCGAGGGAATGAAATTGTAAATCATGCGCACAATTTACTTTTTTTCCTTCATGTCATGTGTGGGGCTCCATATGTATAAGATATGGAGTTGGGGTTGTTTGCGGTAAAGTGAATGAGATGCAACTAATACAGTGCCATTAATATGGAGTTGGTCCCCCTTTGCAGCTATAACAGCTTCCACATTCTGGGAAGTTTCTGTGGGAATTTTTGCCCATTCATCCAATACAGCATTTGTGAGGTCAGGTACTGATGTTGGATGCCACCTTTACAATAAGTCAGTTCATTTCATCCCTGCTATATATTTCACGTAAGTGGTAAGTGGTATTATTGGAAAATGGAAGTGTTTAGGAACAGCAGCATCTCAGCCATGAACCAGAAGACCACATAGAGTCACAGAGGGGGGTCACTGAGTTCTGAGGCGTAAAAGTCATTAAAGCTTTGTTGACTCCATAGCTGAAGAGTTGCAAACGGGTGTTAAGATCAGCACAAAAACTGTGCAGCTGGAGCTTCATGGAATGGGTTTCCATGGCTGAGCAGCTGCATGAAAGTCTCTCATCACCAAGTACAATACCAAGCATCGGATGGAGTGGTGTAAAGCACGCCGCCACTGGACTCTGGAGCAGTGGAAACGTTCTGTGGAGTGACGAATCACTGAATCACTGTTTGGCAGTCTGATGGGCGAGTTTGGGTTTGGCGGATGCCAACATTACATACCTGACCGCATCGTGCCAACTGTAAAATTTGGTGGAAGAGGGATAATGGTATGGACTGTTTTTCAGGGGTTGGGCTAGGTGAAGGGAGTGAAGGGTAATCTTAATTCTTCAGCATCCCAAGACATTTTGGACAATGCTATGCTTCCAACTTTGTGGGAACAGTTTGGGAAGGAACTTTCCTATTCCAGCATGACTTTGCCCCAGTGCACAAAGCAAGGTCTATAAAGACATGATTAGATGAGTTTGGTGTGGAAGAACGTGACTAGCCAGGCCTCGCCATCCAACATCAGTGCCTGACCTCACAAATGCTCTACTGGATGAATTCCCAAAGAAACATTGGAAAGCCTTCCCAGAAGAGTGGAAGCTGTTATAGCTGCAAAGGGGGGTAGACTTCATATCAATGTCTATGTATTTAGAATGCAATGTCATTATAGTCCCAGATGATGTAATGACCAGGTGTTGCAATATTTTTGTCCATACATACAGACACATAAAGTTTATATTAAAGTACAATATTTTTAATGTCATCACCTCTAATATGCACAACTCCAGTGTTGCCTGTGTGTGACAATGTTGCAGGGCATTATTTTCAAGGCTGCAAGCATATCTTTTTAATGATGTGTGCAGAAATGAACCATTTTAACCACAAATTAAATGGATATTTTTATGGGTAAACGGAAAAGCACTCTAGCAACTATTTACAATTTTGTCTGTCTTCTTTCTTTCAACAAGCAATGAAGTTATATTGCTACAGACATGTAGGCTAAATAGAACTAGATATGACACAGGTTTCATAAACCTAATTAAAGAAACACTTTCAAAAGACAACTACAGTGTTTCTAAACAAGAGAAATCAATCTACTTCCCTCTATAGCGCCACATAAACACAGCCTCCCCACTTTGTGAGAATGGAGCTTACCAGTGCTTCAATTTTGGCTGGTGGCCTGGTCCACAGGAGGTCTTGACAGGGGGTGATAATGGACCACAAACTGCAATACAACAACAACACGCCACATATACGCGAAAAACAGCTTCGGCCCAGCTGGATACACACTCAGCACCAGCTGGGATTTGGTCGCGTGCCAGGTTACCATGTCTCTTGCACACATTCAGTAACACAGTTTTGGGTCACTGCCCGGATACCTAGTTTGCCAGGTTGGCACTTGTGATATTTCGGTGCTTGGGTGCATTCCCAGATTAGAAGCACAGTGGCAAACTGTGATTTCTGCAGAGCTTGAGTCTCAGCCAGATAACATGATGAATGAGCACTTCAAAGCAGAGGAGTTCCTCAGGTGTGTACTTTTGTGACTCTGGATACTCTGGATACAGTGGATCATTCTCTCCTACCAGCCCTTTCTAAAGCTCATTAAAGCATCCAGAAGTTACTTACATAAATATGCAGTTGTGTCCCACAAAACCTTATACTTAACTCCCAAATTGATGCCAATAAACATTTTCTGATTTCTTACAGATATTCGCTCAGGGATTACTTAAAATATAATGGGCATAATTATCAAAGCAATGTAGTACCACCAGCTGAACACCCCTGATGAAAAGACCAGCATGACAACATAGAATGCTGGTGTGCTGCCCTCCCCATCAGGCTGCATAAATTCCAATTGAGAATCCTTAGAGTTAAAAAAAAAAAAAAAAAGTTACAAATTAGCTATCCACATTCACGTTCATTTATTCATGTGAATATCACATTAAAATAATTTGGTCAAAACTTGATCGTAAAGACATTATCGCTTTATTTAGCTGAGCACATCAAGTACAGTAAACATAAGCTGGAATGCAAGAGATTTGCTCTTGTGCCTCAAACATGCATAACTGAGCTTATCTTTGCCATATTTGATGTGCTCTATGCATTGATCAATGTGTATAAAGCCTATATTAAAACTTTCAAAGGACGGACAAAAATAATGAGAGAATATTCAGCTCAATATCATGATTAGGAGTGTAATATTGCCTTGTTTTGAGTGAAGTGATTGAGTATATTATTCAATGACTCACTCACTCACTCATTGCCACCAACTGGTTTAATGATGTAACATGCAGATGAGTCCGCAAATGCACCAACTGACAGTCATATGCACAAACACAAACAGTTAAAAGTCCAAGTGATGTTGGACTGTATACAAACACTTTTGGAATGACGCTCGGCCATCCAAAACTTTTCATTATGCAGTTGATATTTATATCACAGTTACACAAATGACATGTGCATTTAAAGTGTTCAGCAAGCTTCAGTAAATATGTAGGGGAAAAACACATGTGAACGCTATATCCACATTTTTTAATTACATCCACACCACAGTATCCTTAATAAGACACAGTGAGCTATAATTGAGAGCATACACCAATACGAAGATAAATAACTGAATTTTAGTCTACAAACTAAAATGAATCATCTGTGTTGGACAAATTTTCTTTCTCTTTATTAGACTGGCTCCTTCAAGCCTGATTAAATAAATAATCATGACATTTTTATTTTTCCTGTCTATTTTATTTGCTCTTGCTCTGCGAGAAGAGCACGAGTGGGAGAGATAGCCATTAGAGGGCCAAGAAGCCATGCAAATTAACGTCACTCACAGAGCAGCTACTTCTGCGTGTGTGTGAGTGGAAATGGAGGGTGCTGGTAAGGTAATTGCAAGAGTCTTATTAAGACAGAGGAGTGTAAAGCTGACGTGCAGGTGAAGACACTTGCAGGCACACACATAGAAGTACACACACGCTTACAAGAGGACGCACATGTTCTCTCCCCCTCATACACAAGCAACTTGAGTTACTTGATTACTAAAAGTTGCAGTTTCTTTTTCTCTCACATTCACACATGCTGATGGTCGTGAGTGGGCCTTAGGGGAGGCTAAGAGGTGAACAGTCATTTTCAGGAAAGTGAACTCCCTACAGTAATTAGTTTAGAGAAGTACTAGCTCTTATTTAAAACTTTTAAATGCCTAAAGAAGTTAGTTGGTATTAAAGGTCTTTCTATATATTCTGCAGTTAGTAAGATAAGGACATTTTCTGTTAAATTACAAACGATTTGTGTTGAGGGCAAATGATGGTGTTTCTGTAGCATGTTTGCAACATCAAGGTTGTTCGTTTTATTCCCAGGGAGCATGTGTTGATGAAAATGTATAAATTGAATGCATTGTAAGTTATGGAAGCCTATTTCTACCTCAGAGAGAGAGAGAAAACAATAAAAAAGTAACTCTAAAATAAAGTTTTAAATAAGAAATCAAGTCACATTGTGAGATATAGTCTCATTTAAAGAGATAGTTCAACCAAAAATGAAAATTCTGTCATCATTTACTCACCCTCATGTCGTTCCAAACCTGTATGACTTACTTTTTTCTGCGGAGTACAAAAGATGTTTTGTAGAGTGTTGGTATTCCTTTAAGAGAAATAAATAAGTATTATAATAATTAAAGTCACAATCAATTATGAGATATAAAGGCATTTTTGGAAGAAATAAAGTTACAATTACCATTTTATTTACTCTGAGGTGGAACAAACTACAAGAAATATATATTTTTTGCATTGATCCAAGAGCAAAAGATAAAATCCACGATGACTTCAAAAAGAGGGGGAAAAATACTGAGAGCTTGATTACGGTAGACAGAAAATGTCGTCAAATAAGCCGTCACTCCCTCAGCCATTATATTAGAAACACTCACGTAGCAGCATTAAAGGGGGATAGTTCACCCAAAAATGAAAATTTTATGTTTATCTGCTTACCCCCAGCGCATCCAAGATGTAGGTGACTTTGTTTCTTCAGTAGAACACAAATGATGATTTTTAACTCCAACCGTTGCCGTCTGTCAAATAATGCTAGTGGGAACTTCTACTATAAGAGTAAATAAAACTTGCATAGACAAGTCCAAATTAAACCCTGCGGCTCGTGATGACACATTGATGTCCTAAGACATGAAACGATCGGTTGTGCGATAAACCGAACCGTATTTATATAATTTTTTACCTCTAAAACACCACTATGTCCAACTGCGTTCAGCACTCGTTTAGTAAGGTCTGATCGTAAGGTCTGATTTTATTTACTCTTATAGTAGAAGTTCCCATCCACTAGCATTATTTGACTGACAGACAGCCAACGGTTGGAGTTTAAAATCATCATTTGTGTTCTACTGAAGAAACAAAGTCACCTACACCTTGGATGCGCTGGGGGTAAGCAGATAAACATCAAATTTTCATTTTTGGGTGAACTATCCCTTTAACTAGTTTTCTGAAAAGGCAGTATATTAGAAATATATTACAAAGTATTGTTTTATAAATAAAAATAGTTCTAGATTTACAATGTTAATAACTGTGAAAATGCATCATCACAGTCTGTGAAAAGGCCAATGTTTAATTTAACATCACCCTGATTTTAATTTTCAGCCAAAATTCATTATCTGTCCAGTGTCGGAGGTATACATCAAGCCAACGTTAGGTTTTGACGTCAACTTGATCTTCATTTCCAACCAAAATTCAATGTCTGTCCAGCATTGGAGATTGACGTCAAGCCAACGCTGGGTTTTGACATCAGCCCAATTTTCATGTCCAGTGAATCACATGATGCAAAAAGCATGCATAAAGCAGACATAAAACAAGCATTTCCACAGTTTCCATGTGTCTTGATGACATGGAAAATGTAGATTGTTTCAAAATCAGTCATTTGCTGATGGGATATCATTACTCACGTAATGAGTAACCATCGAGTGCTTGCTATTGTCCTGCTATCACACATACACAGGTTTGTTTTGCTATCAAAGTGAGGAAATTCCATAGGTGTAATGGTTTATATACTGTACAAACTGTACATTCTATTCCCCTACACTACCCCTACTCCTAAACCTGCCCATCACACAAAACATTCTGCATTTTTAATAAAACATTGTTTAGTATGTTTTTAAAGCTATTTTAAATGAGGACTCATGAAATGTCCTCATATTTCATGTTAACGTCATAATACCAGTGTGATACCCATGTCATTATACAAATTTGTGTCCTCATAAATCACAAAAATGCACACACATACAAACACACCTTTCACTCTTCTCTAACCTACTTCTCCATTCTCATTTCTAAAATGCACAACAGAGTAAAAGTTTAGTTCAAGTATGTGAACATTTGTGTGTGGATTAAAGGGTTAAAACAAATGTTGATCTAATCGGCTAACTAATGCTCCAGTGAGCTGTACAATTTCCTTGTCTTTTCCTATGCCTGTAAAACTGACACTCATGACGAGTGAAGAAAGGAGGAAAAAAGAGGAGAGAAGTGAGCTGACAGGCAAAAGACCCTCTCATCCA